>NC_056436.1:75437970-75517970 GCF_018296145.1 Oncorhynchus tshawytscha | reverse complement strand
GACACTCTCACAGGTACTCTATCACAGGTACACTCTCACAGGTACACTATCAAAGGTACTCTATCAAAGGTACTCTATCACAGGTACACTCTCACAGGTACTCTATCACAGGTACACTATCACAGGTACTCTATCACAGGTACACACTCTCACAGGTACACTCTCACAGGTACTCTATCACAGGTACACTCTCACAGGTACTCTATCACAGGTACACTCTCACAGGTACACTATCACAGGTACTCTATCAAAGGTACTCTATCACAGGTACACTCCCACAGGTACTCTATCACAGGTACACTCTCACAGGTACTCTATAACAGGTACTCTTTCACAGGTACACTATCACAGGTACTCTATCACAGGTACTCTATCACAGGTACACTCTCACAGGTACACTCTCACAGGTACTCTATCACAGGTACTCTATCACAGGTACTCTATAACAGGTACTCTATCACAGGTACACTATCACAGGTACTCTATCACAGGCACTCTATCACAGGTACACTATCACAGGTACTCTATCACAGGTACTCTATCACAGGCACTCTATCACAGGTACTCTATCACAGGCACTCTATCACAGGTACTCTATCACATGGCTTAGATCCCATTTAATGGGATCGATATGACAACAGCCAGTGAAAGTGCAGGGGGCCAAATTCAAAACAACAGAAATCTGATAATTAAAATTCCTCAGACATAGAAGTATTTTACTCTATAACAGGTACTCTAACAAAGGTACACTCTCACAGGTACTCTATCACAGGTACTCTCACTCTATAACAGGTACTCTATACTCTATCACAGGTACTCTCATCACAGGTACTCTATCACAGGTACACTCTCACAGGTATTCTATCACAGGTACACTCTCACAGGTACTCTATCACAGGTACACTCTCACAGGTACTCTATCACAGGTACACTCTCACAGGTACTCTATAACAGGTACTCTATCACGGGTACTCTATCACAGGTACTCTATCACAGGTACTCTATCACAGGTACTCTATCGTCACAGGTACTCTATCACAGGTACACTATCACAGGTACTCTATCACAGGTACTCTATCACAGGCACTCTATCACAGGCACTCTATCACAGGTACACTATCACAGGTACTCTATCACAGGTACTCTATCATAGGTACTATATCACAGGTACACTATCACAGGTACTCTATCACAGGTACTCTATCACAGGCACTCTATCACAGGTACTCTATCAAATGTACACTCTCACAGGTACTCTATCAAATGTACACTCTCACAGGTACTCTATCACAGTTACACTCTCACAGGTACTCTATCACAGGTACACTCTCACAGGTACACTCTCACAGGTACTCTATAACAGATACTCTATCAAAGGTACACTCTCACAGGTACTCGATCACAGTTTCTCTATCTCAGGTACTCTATCACAGGATCTCTATAACAGGTACTCTCTCACAGGTACTCTATCACAGGTACTCTATCACAGGTACACTAACACAGGTACTCTCTCACAGGTACTCTATCACAGGTACTCTACAACAGGTACTCAATAACAGGTACTATATCACAGATACTCTATCATAGGAACTCTGTAACAGGTCATCTGTAACAAGTACTCTCTCACAGGAACTATATAACCGTTACTCTATCACAGGTACTAAATCAAACTTATTACATCCAGGGTACAATCTCACAGGTACTCTATCACAGGTACTCTATCAAATGTACACTCTCACAGGTACACTCTCACAGGTACTCTATAACAGGTACTCTATCAAAGGTACACTCTCACAGGTATTCTATCACAGTTTCTCTATCACAGGTACTCTATCAAATGTACACTCACAGGTACTCTATCACAGTTACTCTCTCACAGGTACTCTATCTCAACTTCTCTATAACAGGTACTCTACAACAGGTACTCAATAACAGGTTCTATATCACAGATACTCTATCACTCTATCTGTCACAGGTACTCGATCATAGGAACTCTGTAACAGGTCTCTGTAACAAGTACTCTCTCACGGGAACTATATAACCGTTACTCTATCACAGGTACTAAATCAAAAGTACTACATCCAGGGTACAATCTCACAGGTACTCTATCACAGGTACTCTATCACAGGTACACTATCACGGGTACTCTATCACGGGTACTCTATCACAGGTACACTCTCACAGGTACTCTATCACAGGTACACTATCACAGGTACTCTATCACAGGTACACTCTCACAGGTACTCTATAACAGGTACTCTATTACAGGTACACTATCACAGGTACTCTATCACAGGTACTCTATCGTAGGTACTATATCACAGGTACACTATCACAGGTACTCTATCACAGGACACTCTCACAGGTACTCTATCACAGGTACACTCTCACAGGTACACTATCACAGGTACTCTATCACAGGTACACTCTCACAGGTACTCTATCACAGGTACACTCTCACAGGTACTCTATCACAGGTACTCTATCACAGGTACACTCTCACAGGTACACTATCACAGGTACACTACCACAGGTACTCTATCACAGGTACACTCTCACAGGTACTCTATAACAGGTACTCTATAACAGGTACTCTATAACAGGTACTCTATCACAGTTACTCTATAACGTCTAATGGCTTAGATCCCATTAACGGGATCGATATGACAACAGCCAGTGAAAGTGCAGGGGACCAAATTCAAAACAACAGAAATCTCATAATTAAAATTCCTCAAACATAGAAGTATTTTACTCTATAACAGGTACTCTAACAAAGGTACACTCTCACAGGTACTCTATCACAGGTACACTCTCACAGGTACTCTATCACAGGTACACTCTCACAGGTACTCAATCACAGGTACACTCTCACAGGTACTCTATAACATGTACTCTATCACAGGTACTCTATAACAGGTACTCTATAAAATGTACACTAACACAGGTACTCTCTCACAGGTACTCTATCACAGGTACACTAACACAGGTACTCTATAACAGGTACTCTATCACAGGTACACTAACACAGGTACTCTATAACAGGTACTCTATAACAGGTACTCTAACAAAGGTACACTCTCACAGGTACTCTATAACATGTACTCTATCACAGGTACTCTATAACAGGTACTCTATAAAAGGTACACTAACACAGGTACTCTCTCACAGGTACTCTATCACAGGTACACTAACACAGGTACTCTCTCACAGGTACTCTATCACAGGTACACTAACACAGGTACTCTCTCACAGGTACTCTATCACAGGTACACTCTCACAGTTACTCTATCACAGTTACTCTATAACTTCTAATGGCTTAGATCCCATTAACGGGATCGATATGACAACAGCCAGTGAAAGTGCAGGGGGCCAAATTCAAAACAACAGAAATCTCATAATTAAAATTCCTCAAACATAGAAGTATTTTACTCTATAACAGGTACTCTAACAAAGGTACACTCTCACAGGTACTCTATCACAGGTACACTCTCACAGGTACTCTATAACAGGTACACTATCACAGGTACTCTATCACAGGTACACTCTCACAGGTACTCTATCACAGGTACACTCTCACAGGTACTCTATCACAGGTACACTCTCACAGGTACTCTATCACAGGTACACTCTCACAGGTACTCTATCACAGGTACACTCTCACAGGTACTCTATCACAGGTACACTCTCACAGGTACTCTATCACAGGTACACTCTCACAGGTACTCTATCACAGGTACACTCTCACAGGTACTCTATAACAGGTACTCTTTCACAGGTACACTATCACAGGTACTCTATCACAGGTACTCTATCACAGGTACTCTATCACAGGTACACTCTCACAGGTACTCTATCAATGTACACTCTCACAGGTACTCTATCACAGTTACACTCTCACAGGTACTCTATCACAGTTATACTCTCACAGGTACACTCTCACAGGTACTCTATAACAGATACTCTATCAAAGGTACACTCTCACAGGTACACCCTCACAGGTACACTCTCACAGGTACACTCTCACAGGTACTCTATAACAGATACTCTATCAAAGGTACACTCTCACAGGTACTCGATCACAGTTTCTCTATCTCAGGTACTCTATCACAGGATCTCTATAACAGGTACTCTCTCACAGGTACTCTATCACAGGTACTCGATCACAGGTACTCTATAACAGGTACTCTCTCACAGGTACTCTCTCACAGGTACTCTATCTCAACTTCTCTATAACAGGTACTCTACAACAGGTACTCAATAACAGGTACTATATCACAGATACTCTATCATAGGAACTCTGTAACAGGTCATCTGTAACAAGTACTCTCTCACAGGAACTATATAACCGTTACTCTATCACAGGTACTAAATCAAACGTATTACATCCAGGGTACAATCTCACAGGTACTCTATCACAGGTACTCTATCACAGGTACTCTATCTTAGGTACTCTATCTTAGGTACTCTATCACAGGTACTCTATCACAGGTACTCTATCTTAGGTACTCTCTCACAGGTACTCTATCTTAGGTACTCTCTCACAGGTACTCAATAACAGGTTCTATATCACAGATACTCTATCACTCTATCTGTCACAGGTACTCGATCATAGGAACTCTGTAACAGGTCTCTGTAACAAGTACTCTCTCACGGGAACTATATAACCGTTACTCTATCACAGGTACTAAATCAAAAGTACTACATCCAGGGTACAATCTCACAGGTACTCTATCACAGGTACTCTATAACAGGTACTCTATCAAAGGTACTACATCAAAAGTACTTTATCAAAAGTACTCTATTGAGGGTACTCTATAACAGGTCATCTATCACAGGTACTCTATAACAGGTACTCTATCACAGGTACTCTATCACAGGTACTCTATCACAGGTACTCTATAACAGGTACTCTATCACAGGTACTCTATCTTAGGTACTCTATCTTAGGTACTCTATCACAGGTACTCTATCTTAGGTACTCTCTCACAGGTACGCTGTAACTGGTACTCTATCACAGGTACTCAATAACAGGTACTCTTTCACAAGTACTCTCTCACAGGTACTCTATCACAGGTACTCTATCACAGGTACTGTGTAACAGGTACTCTATAATAGTTTCTCTATCACAGTTTCTCTATCACAGGTACTCTATCTTAGGTACTCTATCTTAGGTACTCTATCTTAGGTACTCTATCTTAGGTACTCTATCTTAGGTACTCTATCACAGGTACTCTATATTAGGTACTCTCTCACAGATACTCTATCATAGGAACTCTGTAACAGGTCATCTGTAACAAGTACTCTCTCACAGGAACTATATAACCGTTACTCTATCACAGGTACTAAATCAAACGTATTACATCCAGGGTACAATCTCACAGGTACTCTATCACAGGTACTCTATCACAGGTACTCTATAACAGGTACTCTATCAAAGGTACACTCTCACAGGTATTCTATCACAGTTTCTCTATCACAGGTACTCTATCAAATGTACACTCACAGGTACTCTATCACAGTTACTCTCTCACAGGTACTCTATCTCAACTTCTCTATAACAGGTAGTCTACAACAGGTACTCAATAACAGGTTCTATATCACAAATACTCTATCACTCTATCTGTCACAGGTACTTGATCATAGGAACTCTGTAACAGGTCATCTGTAACAAGTACTCTCTCACGGGAACTATATAACCGTTACTCTATCACAGGTACTAAATCAAAAGTACTACATCCAGGGTACAATCTCACAGGTACTCTATCACAGGTACTCTATCACAGGTACTCTATAACAGGTACTCTATCAAAGGTACTACATCAAAAGTACTTTATCAAAAGTACTCTATTGAGGGTACTCTATAACAGGTCATCTATCACAGGTACTCTATAACAGGTACTCTATCACAGGTACTCTATCACAGGTACTCTATCACAGGTACACTCTCACAGGTACTCTATCACAGGTACACTCTCACAGGTACACTATCACAGGTACTCTATCAAAGGTACTCTATCACAGGTACACTCTCACAGGTACTCTATAACAGGTACTCTATAACAGGTACTCTATAACAGGTACTCTATCACAGTTACTCTATAACGTCTAATGGCTTAGATCCCATTAACGGGATCGATATGACAACAGCCAGTGAAAGTGCAGGGGACCAAATTCAAAACAACAGAAATCTCATAATTAAAATTCCTCAAACATAGAAGTATTTTACTCTATAACAGGTACTCTAACAAAGGTACACTCTCACAGGTACTCTATCACAGGTACACTCTCACAGGTACTCTATCACAGGTACACTCTCACAGGTACTCAATCACAGGTACACTCTCACAGGTACTCTATAACATGTACTCTATCACAGGTACTCTATAACAGGTACTCTATAAAATGTACACTAACACAGGTACTCTCTCACAGGTACTCTATCACAGGTACACTAACACAGGTACTCTATAACAGGTACTCTATCACAGGTACACTAACACAGGTACTCTATAACAGGTACTCTATAACAGGTACTCTAACAAAGGTACACTCTCACAGGTACTCTATAACATGTACTCTATCACAGGTACTCTATAACAGGTACTCTATAAAAGGTACACTAACACAGGTACTCTCTCACAGGTACTCTATCACAGGTACACTAACACAGGTACTCTCTCACAGGTACTCTATCACAGGTACACTAACACAGGTACTCTCTCACAGGTACTCTATCACAGGTACACTCTCACAGTTACTCTATCACAGTTACTCTATAACGTCTAATGGCTTAGATCCCATTAACGGGATCGATATGACAACAGCCAGTGAAAGTGCAGGGGACCAAATTCAAAACAACAGAAATCTCATAATTAAAATTCCTCAAACATAGAAGTATTTTACTCTATAACAGGTACTCTAACAAAGGTACACTCTCACAGGTACTCTATCACAGGTACACTCTCACAGGTACTCTATAACAGGTACTCTATCACAGGTACTCTATCACAGGTACACTCTCACAGGTATTCTATCACAGGTACACTCTCACAGGTACTCTATCACAGGTACACTCTCACAGGTACTCTATCACAGGTACTCTCACAGGTACTCTAACAAAGGTACACTCTCACAGGTACTCTATCACAGGTACACTCTCACAGGTACTCTATCACAGGTACACTCTCACAGGTACTCTATCACAGGTACACTCTCACAGGTATTCTATCACAGTTTCTCTATCACAGGTACTCTATCAAATGTACACTCACAGGTACTCTATCAAATGTACACTCTCACAGGTACTCTATCAAATGTACACTCTCACAGGTACTCTATCACAGTTACACTCTCACAGGTACTCTATCACAGGTACACCCTCACAGGTACACTCTCACAGGTACACTCTCACAGGTACTCTATAACAGATACTCTATCAAAGGTACACTCTCACAGGTACACTCTCACAGGTACACTCTCACAGGTACTCTATAACAGATACTCTATCAAAGGTACACTCTCACAGGTACTCGATCACAGTTTCTCTATCTCAGGTACTCTATCACAGGATCTCTATAACAGGTACTCTCTCACAGGTACTCTATCACAGGTACTCGATCACAGGTACTCTATAACAGGTACTCTCTCACAGGTACTCTCTCACAGGTACTCTATCTCAACTTCTCTATAACAGGTACTCTACAACAGGTACTCAATAACAGGTTCTATATCACAGATACTCTATCATAGGAACTCTGTAACAGGTCATCTGTAACAAGTACTCTCTCACGGGAACTATATAACCGTTACTCTATCACAGGTACTAAATCAAAAGTACTACATCCAGGGTACAATCTCACAGGTACTCTATCACAGGTACTCTATCACAGGTACTCTATCTTAGGTACTCTATCTTAGGTACTCTATCACAGGTACTCTATCACAGGTACTCTATCTTAGGTACTCTCTCACAGGTACTCTATCTTAGGTACTCTCTCACAGGTACTCAATAACAGGTTCTATATCACAGATACTCTATCACTCTATCTGTCACAGGTACTCGATCATAGGAACTCTGTAACAGGTCTCTGTAACAAGTACTCTCTCACGGGAACTATATAACCGTTACTCTATCACAGGTACTAAATCAAAAGTACTACATCCAGGGTACAATCTCACAGGTACTCTATCACAGGTACTCTATAACAGGTACTCTATCAAAGGTACTACATCAAAAGTACTTTATCAAAAGTACTCTATTGAGGGTACTCTATAACAGGTCATCTATCACAGGTACTCTATAACAGGTACTCTATCACAGGTACTCTATCACAGGTACTCTATCACAGGTACTCTATAACAGGTACTCTATCACAGGTACTCTATCTTAGGTACTCTATCTTAGGTACTCTATCACAGGTACTCTATCTTAGGTACTCTCTCACAGGTACGCTGTAACTGGTACTCTATCACAGGTACTCAATAACAGGTACTCTTTCACAAGTACTCTCTCACAGGTACTCTATCACAGGTACTCTATCACAGGTACTGTGTAACAGGTACTCTATAATAGTTTCTCTATCACAGTTTCTCTATCACAGGTACTCTATCTTAGGTACTCTATCTTAGGTACTCTATCTTAGGTACTCTATCTTAGGTACTCTATCTTAGGTACTCTATCACAGGTACTCTATATTAGGTACTCTCTCACAGATACTCTATCATAGGAACTCTGTAACAGGTCATCTGTAACAAGTACTCTCTCACAGGAACTATATAACCGTTACTCTATCACAGGTACTAAATCAAACGTATTACATCCAGGGTACAATCTCACAGGTACTCTATCACAGGTACTCTATCACAGGTACTCTATAACAGGTACTCTATCAAAGGTACACTCTCACAGGTATTCTATCACAGTTTCTCTATCACAGGTACTCTATCAAATGTACACTCACAGGTACTCTATCACAGTTACTCTCTCACAGGTACTCTATCTCAACTTCTCTATAACAGGTAGTCTACAACAGGTACTCAATAACAGGTTCTATATCACAAATACTCTATCACTCTATCTGTCACAGGTACTTGATCATAGGAACTCTGTAACAGGTCATCTGTAACAAGTACTCTCTCACGGGAACTATATAACCGTTACTCTATCACAGGTACTAAATCAAAAGTACTACATCCAGGGTACAATCTCACAGGTACTCTATCACAGGTACTCTATCACAGGTACTCTATAACAGGTACTCTATCAAAGGTACTACATCAAAAGTACTTTATCAAAAGTACTCTATTGAGGGTACTCTATAACAGGTCATCTATCACAGGTACTCTATAACAGGTACTCTATCACAGGTACTCTATCACAGGTACTCTATCACAGGTACTCTATAACAGGTACTCTATCACAGGTACTCTATAACAGGTACTCTATCACAGGTACTCTATCACAGGTACTCTATAACAGGTACTCTATCAAAGGTACTACATCAAAAGTACTCTATCAAAATTACTCTATTGAGGGTACTCTATAACTGGTCATATTTGCTGGTACTCTATCACAGGTCATCTATCACAGGTACTATATAACAGGTACTATATAACAGGTAATATATCACAGGTACTCTATAACAGGTACTCTATCACAGGTACTCTATCAAAGGTACTACATCAAACGTACTCTATCAAAATAACTCTATTGAGGGTACTCTATAACAGGTACTCTATCACAGGTACTCTATCACAAGGACACTATTACAGGTACTCTGTAACAGATACCCTATAATAGGCACTCATTCCCAGGTACTCTTTCACAGGTGCTCTTTCACAGGTACTCTATCACAGGAACTCTGTCAAAAGTACTCTATCCAGAGTACTCTCTCATTGGTACTCGTTCACAATGTTCTCTATCGCAGGTACTCTATTAAAAGTACTATATGCAGGGTACTCTCTCACAGGTACTCTGTCACAAGTACTATCTCTCAGGTACTCTCTGTTCACTTTCAGCGGTACTCTATCACAGGTACTCTTTCACAGGTAATCTATCACAGATACTATATTAAAAGTACTCTATCCAGTGTACTCTCTAACAGGTACTCTATAACACGTACTCTATCACAGGAACTCTCACACAGATACTCTTGAGACTCTTTCAAAGGAATTAAGTCAAAGGTACTCCATCACAGGTTCTCCATAACAGGTACTGTCTCACAGGTTCTCTCACACATACACAATCGAATGTACTCTATCACAGGTACTGTATCAAAAGCACTCTTTCCAGTGTAATCTCTAACATGTACTCAATCACAGGTACTCTATAACAGGTACTCTATCACAATGTACACTATTACAGGTGCTCTTTCACAGGTAATCTATAACTGGTACTCTATCACAGGTACTCTAACACAGGTACTCTCTCACAGGTACTCTATAACAGGTACTCTATCACGGGTGCTCTATCACAGGTACTTTCTCACAAGTACTCTCTCACAGGTACTCTATCTTAGGTACTCTATCACAGGTACTCTGTAACTGGTACTCTATCACAGGTACTCAATAACAGGTACTCTTTCACAAGTACTCTCTCACAGGTACTCTATCACAGGTACTCTATCACAGGTACTCTATCACAGGTACTGTGTAACAGGTACTCTATAACAGTTTCTCTATCACAGTTTCTCTATCACAGGTACTCTATCTTAGGTACTCTATCTTAGGTACTCTATATTAGGTACTCTCTCACAGGTACTCTATCTTAGGTACTCTATCACAGGTACTCTATATTAGGTACTCTATCACAGGTACTCTATCACAGGTACTGTGTAACAGGTACTCTATAACAGTTTCTCTATCACAGTTTCTCTATCACAGGTACTCTATCTTAGGTACTCTATCTTAGGTACTCTATATTAGGTACTCTCTCACAGGTACTCTATCACAGGTACTGTGTAACAGGTACTCTATAACAGTTTCTCTATCACAGTTTCTCTATCACAGGTACTCTATCTTAGGTACTCTATCTTAGGTACTCTATCACAGGTACTCTATATTAGGTACTCTCTCACAGGTACTGTGTAACAGTTTCTCTATCGCATGTACTCTATAACAGTTTCTCTATCACAGGTACTCTATATTAGGTACTCTAACACAGGTACTCTATATTAGGTACTCTAACACAGGTACTCTATATTAGGTACTCTAACACGGGCACTCTATCTTAGGTACTCTATCTTAGGTACTCTATCACAGGTACTCTATATTAGGTACTCTCTCACAGGTACTGTGTAACAGTTTCTCTATCGCATGTACTCTATAACAGTTTCTCTATCACAGGTACTCTATATTAGGTACTCTAACACAGGTACTCTATATTAGGTACTCTAACACGGGCACTCTATCTTAGGTACTCTATCACAGGTACTCTATCACAGGTACTCTATCATCTCTTTCTCTGTATCTCTCTTTTTCCTCCTTCAGTCTCTCTCTCTTTTTCACTCTCTCTCTCTTTCTGTATCTCCTCTTTCCTCTCTCCCACACCCAAAGGACCTCAGCTGCCAGACTGCATAACACTAATATATATTTCAATGAGTTTTGTTCCTGATAACACTGTGATTGATCCAGTTTTCTCCAGACTACGTCATAAATGTGGACAACGAGAGCCAGTTCTCAGAAAAACATACAACATATCAATCAACTGAAATAAAGCTTTCTGTAATCACATAATAGAAGCAATGCTTTCTCATAAAAATGCAAAAAGTCTGTCCGTTCTTTACTTCTGTACTTACGTTCCCATGGATGCCAGCTTATTGAATTTATTACAGGCTTGTGCTAACACACTGAAAATTATGTGGAAGAATGGGTACGTGGAAGGAAGCAAATTGTCGACCCTGACCTGAAGAAAACTCTCTCGTCACTCCGAACTTACATTAAGATAGGAGAGGGGGAGAGGAGAAGTGGAGGGAGAGAGGGAGAGGAGAAGTGGAGGGAGAGAGTGAGAGGAGAAGTGGAGGGAGAGGGGGAGAGGAGAAGTGGGGGGACAGAGGGAGAGGAGAAGTGGAGGGAGAGGGGGAGAGGAGAAGTGGAGGGAGAGAGGGAGAGGAGAAGTGGGGGGGGGGGGACAGAGGGAGAGGAGAAGTGGAGGGAGAGAGTCAGAGGAGAAGTGGAGGGAGAGAGTCAGAGGAGAAGTGGAGGGAGAGGGGGAGAGGAGAAGTGGGGGACAGAGGGAGAGGAGAAGTGGAGGGAGAGAGTCAGAGGAGAAGTGGAGGGAGAGAGTCAGAGGAGAAGTGGAGGGAGAGAGGGAGAGGAGAAGTGGGGGACAGAGGGAGAGGAGAAGTGGAGGGAGAGAGGGAGAGGAGAAGTGGGGGGACAGAGGGAGAGGAGAAGTGGAGGGAGAGAGTCAGAGGAGAAGTGGAGGGAGAGAGTCAGAGGAGAAGTGGAGGGAGAGAGTCAGAGGAAGTGGGGGACAGAGGGAGAGGAGAAGTGGAGGGAGAGAGTGAGAGGAGAAGTGAAGGGAGAGAGGGAGAGGTGAAGTGAAGGGAGAGAGTGAGAGGAGAAGTGGAGGGAGAGAGGGAAAGGAGAAGTGGAGGGAGAGAGGGAGAGGAGAAGTGGAGGGGAGAGAGTGAGGAGAGGAGAAGTGGAGGGAGAGAGGGAGTGGAGAATCAGAGGGAGAGAGGGAGAGGAGAAGTGGAGGGAGAGGGGAGAGTAGAAGTGGAGGGAGAGAGTGAGAGGAGAAGTGGAGGGAGAGAGTGAGAGGAGAAGAGGAGGGAGAGAGGGAGAGGAGAAGTGGAGGGAGAGGAGAAGTGGAGGGAGAGAGGGAGTGGAGAATCAGAGGGAGAGAGGGAGAGGAGAAGTGGAGGGAGAGAGGGAGAGGAGAAGTGGAGGGAGAGAGGGAGTGGAGAATCAGAGGGAGAGAGGGAGAGGAGAAGTGGAGGGAGAGAGGGAGTGGAGAATCAGAGGGAGAGAGTCAGAGGAGAAGTGGAGGGAGAGAGGGAGAGGAGAAGTGGAGGGAGAGAGTGAGAGGAGAAGTGGAGGGAGAGAGGGAGAGGAGAAGTGGAGGGGTGGAGGGAGAGGGGGAGAGGAGAAGTGGAAGGAGAGAGGAAAGGAGGAGGGGAATAACACTGACAGAAACATTCACAAAAAAATGTTTCTAATCTTTTCTCAACCAGAGACAATTAACAATACTTGGCATTACTTTGCATTACGCATTACTTAAAATGATGAGGTTACTCTATGTGTACCAGATAGCTGTAGACCTAATGTTGTACAGTCCAATCCAAGTGAGAGATGAGCGGAGGGATGCTGAGGGTCTGTTGCTTCCTCTGTTGCTGCATCCCAAGCCTGTCATTGGTTAAGAGGACGCCAGTGTTTATTCTGAACATGTGATTAGTTTAAGAAGATGCCAGGCTTCACCCTTAGCCCCTGATTGGTTAAGATGATGCCAGTCTTTATCCTGAGCCTGTGATTGGTTAAGAAGGATGCCATTGTTTATCCTGAGCCTGTGATTAGTTAAGAGGATGTCAGTCTTTATCCTGAGCCTGTGATTAGATAAGAGGATGATGGTCTTTATCCTGAGCCTGTGATTGGTTAGGAAGGATGCCATTGTTTATCCTGAGCCTGTGATTAGTTAAGAGGATGACGGTCTTTATCCTGAGCCTGTGATTGGTTAAGAGGACGCCAGTGTTTCCATGCGCCCTGGGGGGCACCATCCGGGTGGCGCAGCTGGCCCTGCTGAGAGCCTGAGGGTGTGAGAGGATGTCCCTCTGGTATCCCGGGGCGAGACTACACCCCGGTGGTTTCTGAGAATGCCAGGGGACAGATGGGGGTGGGGGTTACAGATGGGGGGGACCAATGGAGTTGTCAAGCTGGTCAATGGACTGCTGATTCGGACTGAATGGGACAATTAAATTATCCCAAACACACACACACACACACACAAAACACAACACACACACACAACACACACACACATACACACACACACAGACACACACACACACACACACACACACACAGACACACACATACAGACACACACACAAATGCACACACACACACAGACACACACACACACAGACACACACACAAACAGACTCACACACAGACACACACATACAGACACTCACACACACAGACTCACACACAAACACACACACAGACACACACACACACACACACACACACATACAGACACACACACAAATGCACACACACACTTTCACAGCCATTTAAAGTATAATGAGTTACCAAAGCCAATTATTTCTAGATATTTGACCTCTTTTCATTTGAATGCACATTAATGACGACTCTCTCATCCCCACCCTGCTGACCTGACTGCGTTACAGTACATCATCAAAATAAATCTGGTGTCTATATACATTATGACTAAAAGGTACTCTACTATCACATAACCTCTTAGATAAATATTAATCAACCCCTAATAGGAACGAACAGAGGAAGATTTATATATTAATCAACCCCTAATAGAACAGAGGAAGATTTAAATATTAATCAACACCTAATAGGAACGAACAGAGGAAGATTTAAATATTAATCAACCCCTAATAGGAACGAACAGAGGAAGATTTATATATTAATCAACACCTAATAGAACAGAGGAAGATTTAAATATTAACCAACACCTAATAGGATAGAACAGAGGAAGATTTAAATATTAACCAACACCTAATAGGATAGAACAGAGGAAGATTTAAATATTAATCAACACCTAATAGAACAGAGGAAGATTTAAATATTAATCAACACCTAATAGAACAGAGGAAGATTTAAATATTAATCAACCCTAATAGAACAGAGGAAGATTTAAATATTAATCAACCCTAATAGAACAGAGGAAGATTTAAATATTAATCAACCCCTAATAGAACAGAGGAAGATTTAAATATTAATCAACACCTAATAGAACAGAGGAAGATTTAAATATTTCAACACCTAATAGAACAGAGGAAGATTTAAATATTAATCAACACCTAATAGAACAGAGGAAGATTTAAATATTAATCAACACCTAATAGAACAGAGGAAGATTTAAATATTAATCAACACCTAATAGAACAGAGGAAGATTTAAATATAAATCAACACCTAATAGAACAGAGGAAGATTTAAATATTAATCAACACCTAATAGAACAGAGGAAGATTTAAATATTAATCAACACCTAATAGAACAGAGGAAGATTTAAATATTAATCAACACCTAATAGAACAGAGGAAGATTTAAATATTAATCAACACCTAATAGAACAGAGGAAGATTTAAATATTAATCAACACCTAATAGAACAGAGGAAGATTTAAATATTAATCAACACCCTAATAGAACAGAGGAAGATTTAAATATTAATCAACACCTAATAGAACAGAGGAAGATTTAAATATTAATCAACACCTAATAGAACAGAGGAAGATTTAAATATTAATCAACACCTAATAGAACAGAGGAAGATTTAAATATTAATCAACACCTAATAGAACAGAGGAAGATTTAAATATTAATCAACACCTAATAGAACAGAGGAAGATTTAAATATAAATCAACACCTAATAGAACAGAGGAAGATTTAAATATAAATCAACACCTAATAGAACAGAGGAAGATTTAAATATTAATCAACACCTAATAGAACAGAGGAAGATTTAAATATAAATCAACACCTAATAGAACAGAGGAAGATTTAAATATAAATCAACACCTAATAGAACAGAGGAAGATTTAAATATTAATCAACCCCTAATAGAACAGAGGAAGATTTATATATTAATCAACCCCTAATAGAACAGAGGAAGATTTAAATATTAATCAACCCCTAATAGAACAGAGGAAGATTTATATATTAATCAACCCCTAATAGAACAGAGGAAGATTTAAATATTAATCAACCCCTAATAGAACAGAGGAAGATTTAAATATTAATCAACCCTAATAGAACAGAGGAAGATTTAAATATTAATCAACACCTAATAGGATAGAACAGAGGAAGATTTAAATATTAATCAACCCCTAATAGAACAGAGGAAGATTTAAATATTAATCAACACCTAATAGGAAAGAACAGAGGAAGATTTAAATATTAATCAACCCCTAATAGAACAGAGGAAGATTTAAATATTAATCAACACCTAATAGAACAGAGGAAGATTTAAATATTAATCAACACCTAATAGAACAGAGGAAGATTTAAATATTAATCAACCCCTAATAGAACAGAGGAAGATTTAAATATTAATCAACACCTAATAGAACAGAGGAAGATTTAAATATTAATCAACCCCTAATAGAACAGAGGAAGATTTAAATATTAATCAACACCTAATAGGATAGAACAGAGGAAGATTTAAATATTAATCAACACCTAATAGAACAGAGGAAGATTTAAATATTAATCAACACCTAATAGAACAGAGGAAGATTTAAATATAAATCAACACCTAATAGAACAGAGGAAGATTTAAATATAAATCAACACCTAATAGGATAGAACAGAGGAAGATTTAAATATAAATCAACACCTAATAGAACAGAGGAAGATTTAAATATTAATCAACACCTAATAGAACAGAGGAAGATTTAAATATTAATCAACACCTAATAGAACAGAGGAAGATTTAAATATAAATCAACACCTAATAGAACAGAGGAAGATTTAAATATAAATCAACACCTAATAGAACAGAGGAAGATTTAAATATAAATCAACACCTAATAGGATAGAACAGAGGAAGATTTAAATATAAATCAACACCTAATAGAACAGAGGAAGATTTAAATATAAATCAACACCTAATAGAACAGAGGAAGATTTAAATATAAATCAACACCTAATAGAACAGAGGAAGATTTAAATATAAATCAACACCTAATAGAACAGAGGAAGATTTAAATATAAATCAACACCTAATAGGAAATAACAGAGGAAGATTTAAATATAAATCAACCCCTAATAGAATAAGAGGAAGATTTAAATATAAATCAACCCCTAATAGGAAATAACGGAGGAAGATTTAAATATAAATCAACACCTAATAGAACAGAGGAAGATTTAAATATAAATCAACACCCTAGGACATAACGGAGGAAGATTTAAATATAAATCAACACCTAATAGAACAGAGGAAGATTTAAATATAAATCAACACCTAATAGAACAGAGGAAGATTTAAATATAAATCAACACCTAATAGGAAATAACAGAGGAAGATTTAAATATAAATCAACACCTAATAGGAAATAACGGAGGAAGATTTAAATATAAATCAACACCTAATAGAACAGAGGAAGATTTAAATATTAACCAACACCTAATAGAACAGAGGAAGATTTAAATATAAATCAACACCTAATAGAACAGAGGAAGATTTAAATATAAATCAACACCTAATAGAACAGAGGAAGATTTAAATATAAATCAACACCTAATAGAACAGAGGAAGATTTAAATATTAACCAACACCTAATAGAACAGAGGAAGATTTAAATATAAATCAACACCTAATAGAAATAACAGAGGAAGATTTAAATATAAATCAACACCTAATAGAACAGAGGAAGATTTAAATATAAATCAACCCCTAATAGAACAGAGGAAGATTTAAATATTAACCAACACCTAATAGGAAAGAACAGAGGAAGATTTAAATATAAATCAACCTAATAGAACAGAGGAAGATTTAAATATAAAACCCTAATAGGAACGAACAGAGGAAGATTTAAATATAAATCAACCCCTAATAGAACAGAGGAAGATTTAAATATTAACCAACCCCTAATAGAAAGAATGGAGGAAGATTTAAATATTAACCAACACCTAATAGGAAATAACGGAGGAAGATTTAAATATAAATCAACACCTAATAGAAATAACAGAGGAAGATTTAAATATAAATCAACACCTAATAGAACAGAGGAAGATTTAAATATAAATCAACACCTAATAGAACAGAGGAAGATTTAAATATAAATCAACACCTAATAGGAAATAACAGAGGAAGATTTAAATATAAATCAACACCTAATAGAACAGAGGAAGATTTAAATATAAATCAACACCTAATAGAACAGAGGAAGATTTAAATATAAATCAACACCTAATAGAACAGAGGAAGATTTAAATATAAATCAACACCTAATAGAACAGAGGAAGATTTAAATATTAATCAACTAATAGGATAGAACAGAGGAAGATTTAAATATTAATCAACACCTAATAATAGAACAGAGGAAGATTTAAATATAAATCAACACCTAATAGGAAATAACGGAGGAAGATTTAAATATAAATCAACACCTAATAGAACAGAGGAAGATTTAAATATAAATCAACACCTAATAATAGAACAGAGGAAGATTTAAATATAAATCAACACCTAATAATAGAACAGAGGAAGATTTAAATATAAATCAACACCTAATAGAACAGAGGAAGATTTAAATATAAATCAACACCTAATAGAACAGAGGAAGATTTAAATATAAATCAACACCTAATAGGAAATAACGGAGGAAGATTTAAATATAAATCAACACCTAATAGAACAGAGGAAGATTTAAATATAAATCAACACCTAATAGAACAGAGGAAGATTTAAATATAAATCAACACCTAATAGAACAGAGGAAGATTTAAATATTAATCAACCCCTAATAATAGAACAGAGGAAGATTTAAATATTAATCAACACCTAATAATAGAACAGAGGAAGATTTAAATATAAATCAACACCTAATAGAACAGAGGAAGATTTAAATATAAATCAACACCTAATAGAACAGAGGAAGATTTAAATATAAATCAACACCTAATAGAACAGAGGAAGATTTAAATATTAATCAACACCTAATAGAACAGAGGAAGATTTAAATATAAATCAACACCTAATAGAACAGAGGAAGATTTAAATATAAATCAACACCTAATAGAACAGAGGAAGATTTAAATATTAATCAACACCTAATAGGAAATAACGGAGGAAGATTTAAATATTAACCAACACCTAATAGGATAGAACAGAGGAAGATTTAAATATTAATCAACACCTAATAGAACAGAGGAAGATTTAAATATAAATCAACACCTAATAGGAAATAACGGAGGAAGATTTAAATATAAATCAACACCTAATAATAGAACAGAGGAAGATTTAAATATAAATCAACACCTAATAGGAACAGAGGAAGATTTAAATATTAATCAACACCTAATAGAACAGAGGAAGATTTAAATATTAATCAACACCTAATAGGATAGAACAGAGGAAGATTTAAATATTAATCAACACCTAATAGAACAGAGGAAGATTTAAATATTAATCAACACCTAATAGGATAGAACAGAGGAAGATTTAAATATTAATCAACACCTAATAGGATAGAACAGAGGAAGATTTAAATATTAATCAACACCTAATAGGATAGAACAGAGGAAGATTTAAATATTAATCAACACCTAATAGGAAAGAACAGAGGAAGATTTAAATATTAATCAACACCTAATAGGATAGAACAGAGGAAGATTTAAATATTAATCAACACCTAATAGAACAGAGGAAGATTTAAATATTAATCAACACCTAATAGGAAAGAACAGAGGAAGATTTAAATATTAATCAACACCTAATAGGATAGAACAGAGGAAGATTTAAATATTAATCAACACCTAATAGGATAGAACAGAGGAAGATTTAAATATTAATCAACACCTAATAGGATAGAACAGAGGAAGATTTAAATATTAATCAACACCTAATAGGAACAGAGGAAGATTTAAATATTAATCAACACCTAATAGGATAGAACAGAGGAAGATTTAAATATTAATCAACACCTAATAGAACAGAGGAAGATTTAAAGATTTAAATATTAATCAACACCTAATAATAGAACAGAGGAAGATTTAAATATAAATCAACACCTAATAGGATAGAACAGAGGAAGATTTAAATATAAATCAACACCTAAATAGAACAGAGGAAGATTTAAATATAAATCAACACCTAATAATAGAACAGAGGAAGATTTAAATATAAATCAACACCTAATAGAGGAAGATTTAAATATAAATCAACACCTAATAGAACAGAGGAAGATTTAAATATTAATCAACACCTAATAGAACAGAGGAAGATTTAAATATTAATCAACACCTAATAGAACAGAGGAAGATTTAAATATAAATCAACACCTAATAGAACAGAGGAAGATTTAAATATTAATCAACACCTAATAGGAACAGAGGAAGATTTAAATATAAATCAACACCTAATAGAACAGAGGAAGATTTAAATATAAATCAACACCTAATAGAACAGAGGAAGATTTAAATATTAATCAACCCCTAATAGAACAGAGGAAGATTTAAATATAAATCAACACCTAATAGAACAGAGGAAGATTTAAATATAAATCAACCCCTAATAGAACAGAGGAAGATTTAAATATAAATCAACACCTAATAGAACAGAGGAAGATTTAAATATTAACCAACACCTAATAGAACAGAGGAAGATTTAAATATTAATCAACACCTAATAGAACGGAGGAAGATTTAAATATAAATCACCCTAATAGAACAGAGGAAGATTTAAATATAAATCAACACCTAATAGAACAGAGGAAGATTTAAATATAAATCAACACCTAATAGAACAGAGGAAGATTTAAATATTAATCAACACCTAATAGAACAGAGGAAGATTTAAATATAAATCAACACCTAATAGAACAGAGGAAGATTTAAATATAAATCAACACCTAATAATAGAACAGAGGAAGATTTAAATATAAATCAACACCTAATAGGATAGAACAGAGGAAGATTTAAATATAAATCAACACCTAATAGGATAGAACAGAGGAAGATTTAAATATAAATCAACACCTAATAGAACAGAGGAAGATTTAAATATAAATCAACACCTAATAGAACGAACAGAGGAAGATTTAAATATAAATCAACACCTAATAGAACAGAGGAAGATTTAAATATTAATCAACACCTAATAGAACAGAGGAAGATTTAAATATAAATCAACACCTAATAGAACAGAGGAAGATTTAAATATAAATCAACACCTAATAGAACAGAGGAAGATTTAAATATTAATCAACACCTAATAGAACAGAGGAAGATTTAAATATAAATCAACACCTAATAGAACAGAGGAAGATTTAAATATAAATCAACACCTAATAGAACAGAGGAAGATTTAAATATTAATCACCTAATAGAACAGAGGAAGATTTAAATACCTAATAGAACAATCAACACCTAATAGAAGATAGAACAGAGGAAGATTTAAATATAAATCAACCCCTAATAGAACAGAGGAAGATTTAAATATAAATCAACACCTAATAGAACAGAGGAAGATTTAAATATTAATCAACACCTAATAGAACAGAGGAAGATTTAAATATAAATCAACACCTAATAGAACAGAGGAAGATTTAAATATAAATCAACCCCTAATAGAACAGAGGAAGATTTAAATATTAATCAACACCTAATAGAACAGAGGAAGATTTAAATATTAACCAACACCTAATAGAACAGAGGAAGATTTAAATATAAATCAACACCTAATAGAACAGAGGAAGATTTAAATATAAATCAACACCCTAAATAGAACAGAGGAAGATTTAAATATAAATCAACACCTAATAGAACAGAGGAAGATTTAAATATAAATCAACACCTAATAGAACAGAGGAAGATTTAAATATAAATCAACCCTAATAGAACAGAGGAAGATTTAAATATTAATCAACACCTAATAATAGAACAGAGGAAGATTTAAATATAAATCAACACCTAATAGAACAGAGGAAGATTTAAATATAAATCAACACCTAATAGAACAGAGGAAGATTTAAATATAAATCAACACCTAATAGAACAGAGGAAGATTTAAATATAAATCAAACACCTAATAGAACAGAGGAAGATTTAAATATAAATCAACACCTAATAGAACAGAGGAAGATTTAAATATAAATCAACACCTAATAGAACAGAGGAAGATTTAAATATAATCAACACCTAATAGAACAGAGGAAGATTTAAATATAAATCAACCCCTAATAATAGAACAGAGGAAGATTTAAATATAAATCAACACCTAATAGAACAGAGGAAGATTTAAATATTAATCAACACCTAATAGAACAGAGGAAGATTTAAATATTAATCAACACCTAATAGAACAGAGGAAGATTTAAATATTAATCAACCCCTAATAGAACAGAGGAAGATTTAAATATTAATCAACACCTAATAGGATAGAACAGAGGAAGATTTAAATATTAATCAACACCTAATAGGATAGAACAGAGGAAGATTTAAATATTAATCAACCCCTAATAGAACAGAGGAAGATTTAAATATTAATCAACACCTAATAGAACAGAGGAAGATTTAAATATTAATCAACACCTAATAGGAAAGAACAGAGGAAGATTTAAATATTAATCAACCCCTAATAGAACAGAGGAAGATTTAAATATTAACCAACACCTAATAGAACAGAGGAAGATTTAAATATTAATCAACACCTAATAGAAACAGAGGAAGATTTAAATATAAATCAACACCTAATAGAACAGAGGAAGATTTAAATATAAATCAACACCTAATAGAACAGAGGAAGATTTAAATATTAATCAACCCCTAATAGAACAGAGGAAGATTTAAATATTAAATCAACCCCTAATAGAACAGAGGAAGATTTAAATATTAATCAACACCTAATAGGATAGAACAGAGGAAGATTTAAATATTAATCAACCCCTAATAGAACAGAGGAAGATTTAAATATTAACCAACACCTAATAGGATAGAACAGAGGAAGATTTAAATATTAATCAACCCCTAATAGAACAGAGGAAGATTTAAATATTAATCAACCCCTAATAGAACAGAGGAAGATTTATATATTAATCAACCCCTAATAGAACAGAGGAAGATTTAAATATTAATCAACCCCTAATAGAACAGAGGAAGATTTAAATATTAATCAACCCCTAATAGAACAGAGGAAGATTTAAATATTAATCAACCCCTAATAGAACAGAGGAAGATTTAAATATTAATCAACCCCTAATAGAACAGAGGAAGATTTAAATATAAATCAACACCTAATAGAACAGAGGAAGATTTAAATATAAATCAACACCTAATAGAACAGAGGAAGATTTAAATATTAATCAACCCCTAATAGAACAGAGGAAGATTTAAATATTAATCAACCCCTAATAGAACAGAGGAAGATTTAAATATAATCAACACCTAATAGAAAGAATGGAGGAAGATTTAAATATTAATCAACACCTAATAGAACAGAGGAAGATTTAAATATTAATCAACCCCTAATAGAACAGAGGAAGATTTGAATATAAATCAACACCTAATAGGAAAGAACAGAGGAAGATTTAAATATTAATCAACACCTAATAGAACAGAGGAAGATTTAAATATTAACCAACACCTAATAGGAAATAACGGAGGAAGATTTAAATATTAACCAACACCTAATAGGATAGAACAGAGGAAGATTTAAATATTAATCAACACCTAATAGAACAGAGGAAGATTTAAATATTAACCAACACCTAATAGAACAGAGGAAGATTTAAATATAAATCAACACCTAATAGAAGATTTAAATATTAATCAACACCTAAGAGGAAGATTTAAATATTAACCAACACCTAATAGAACAGAGGAAGATTTAAATATAAATCAACACCCTAATAGAACAGAGGAAGATTTAAATATTAATCAACACCTAATAGAACAGAGGAAGATTTAAATATTAATCAACACCTAATAGGAAGAAGAGGAAGATTTAAATATTAACCAACACCTAATAGAACAGAGGAAGATTTAAATATAAATCAACCCCTAATAGAACAGAGGAAGATTTAAATATAAATCAACACCTAATAGAACAGAGGAAGATTTAAATATAAATCAACACCTAATAATAGAACAGAGGAAGATTTAAATATAAATCAACACCCTAATAGAACAGAGGAAGATTTAAATATAAATCAACACCTAATAATAGAACAGAGGAAGATTTAAATATAAATCAACACCTAATAGAACAGAGGAAGATTTAAATATAAATCAACACCTAATAGAACAGAGGAAGATTTAAATATAAATCAACACCTAATAGAACAGAGGAAGATTTAAATATAAATCAACACCTAATAGGATAGAACAGAGGAAGATTTAAATATAAATCAACACCTAATAGGATAGAACAGAGGAAGATTTAAATATAAATCAACACCTAATAGGAAATAACGGAGGAAGATTTAAATATAAATCAACACCTAATAGAACAGAGGAAGATTTAAATATAAATCAACACCTAATAGAACAGAGGAAGATTTAAATATTAATCAACACCTAATAGAACAGAGGAAGATTTAAATATAAATCAACACCTAATAGAACAGAGGAAGATTTAAATATTAATCAACACCTAATAGAACAGAGGAAGATTTAAATATAAATCAACACCTAATAGGATAGAACAGAGGAAGATTTAAATATAAATCAACACCTAATAATAGAACAGAGGAAGATTTAAATATAAATCAACACCTAATAGAACAGAGGAAGATTTAAATATTAATCAACACCTAATAGAACAGAGGAAGATTTAAATATTAATCAACACCTAATAGAACAGAGGAAGATTTAAATATAAATCAACACCTAATAGGATAGAACAGAGGAAGATTTAAATATAAATCAACACCTAATAGAGAACAGAGGAAGATTTAAATATAAATCAACACCTAATAATAGAACAGAGGAAGATTTAAATATAAATCAACACCTAATAGAACAGAGGAAGATTTAAATATAAATCAACACCTAATAGGATAGAACAGAGGAAGATTTAAATATAAATCAACACCTAATAATAGAACAGAGGAAGATTTAAATATAAATCAACACCTAATAGAACAGAGGAAGATTTAAATATAAATCAACACCTAATAGAACAGAGGAAGATTTAAATATAAATCAACACCTAATAGAACAGAGGAAGATTTAAATATAAATCAACACCTAATAGAACAGAGGAAGATTTAAATATAAATCAACACCTAATAGATAGAACAGAGGAAGATTTAAATATAAATCAACACCTAATAATAGAACAGAGGAAGATTTAAATATAAATCAACACCTAATAGGATAGAACAGAGGAAGATTTAAATATAATCAACCCTAATAGAACAGAGGAAGATTTAAATATAAATCAACCCCTAATAGAACAGAGGAAGATTTAAATATTAATCAACACCTAATAGAACAGAGGAAGATTTAAATATTAATCAACACCTAATAGAACAGAGGAAGATTTAAATATAAATCAACCCCTAATAGGAAATAACGAACAGAGGAAGATTTAAATATAAATCAACCCCTAATAGAACAGAGGAAGATTTAAATATTAATCAACACCTAATAGAACAGAGGAAGATTTAAATATAAATCAACCCTAATAATAGAACAGAGGAAGATTTAAATATAAATCAACACCTAATAATAGAACAGAGGAAGATTTAAATATAAATCAACCCTAATAGAAATAACGGAGGAAGATTTAAATATAAAACCCCTAATAGAACAGAGGAAGATTTAAATATAAATCAACACCTAATAGAACAGAGGAAGATTTAAATATAAATCAACACCCTAATAGAACAGAGGAAGATTTAAATATAAATCAACCCCTAATAGAACAGAGGAAGATTTAAATATAAATCAACCCCTAATAGAACAGAGGAAGATTTAAATATAAATCAACCCCTAATAGAACAGAGGAAGATTTAAATATAAATCAACCCCTAATAGGATAGAACAGAGGAAGATTTAAATATAAATCAACACCTAATAGAACAGAGGAAGATTTAAATATAAATTTAGAACAGAGGAAGATTTAAATATAAATCAACACCTAATAGAACAGAGGAAGATTTAAATATAAATCAACCCCCTAATAGAACAGAGGAAGATTTAAATATAAATCAACCCCTAATAGAACAGAGGAAGATTTAAATATAAATCAACCCCTAATAGAACAGAGGAAGATTTAAATATAAATCAACCCCTAATAGAACAGAGGAAGATTTAAATATAAATCAACACCTAATAGAACAGAGGAAGATTTAAATATAAATCAAACCTAATAGAAATAGGAAATAACCTAATAGAACAGAGGAAGATTTAAATATAAATCAACACCTAATAGAACAGAGGAAGATTTAAATATAAATCAACACCTAATAGGACAGAACAGAGGAAGATTTAAATATAAATCAACACCTAATAGAACAGAGGAAGATTTAAATATAAATCAACACCCTAATAGAACAGAGGAAGATTTAAATATAAATCAACACCTAATAGAACAGAGGAAGATTTAAATATAAATCAACACCTAATAGGAGGAAGATTTAAATATAAATCAACACCTAATAGAACAGAGGAAGATTTAAATATAAATCAACACCTAATAGAACAGAGGAAGATTTAAATATAAATCAACACCTAATAGAACAGAGGAAGATTTAAATATAAATCAACACCTAATAGAACAGAGGAAGATTTAAATATAAATCAACACCTAATAGGAAATAACAGAGGAAGATTTAAATATAAATCAACACCTAATAGAACAGAGGAAGATTTAAATATAAATCAACACCTAATAGAACAGAGGAAGATTTAAATATAAATCAACACCTAATAGAACAGAGGAAGATTTAAATATAAATCAACACCCTAATAGAACAGAGGAAGATTTAAATATAAATCAACACCTAATAGAACAGAGGAAGATTTAAATATAAATCAACACCTAATAATAGAACAGAGGAAGATTTAAATATAAATCAACACCTAATAGAACAGAGGAAGATTTAAATATAAATCAACACCTAATAGAACAGAGGAAGATTTAAATATAAATCAACACCTAATAGAACAGAGGAAGATTTAAATATTAATCAACCCTAATAGAACAGAGGAAGATTTAAATATAAATCAACACCTAATAGAACAGAGGAAGATTTAAATATAAATCAACCCCTAATAGAACAGAGGAAGATTTAAATATTAATCAACACCTAATAGAACAGAGGAAGATTTAAATATTAATCAACACCTAATAGAACAGAGGAAGATTTAAATATAAATCAACACCTAATAGAACAGAGGAAGATTTAAATATAAATCAACACCTAATAGAACAGAGGAAGATTTAAATATAATCAACCCTAATAGAACAGAGGAAGATTTAAATATAAATCAACACCTAATAGAACAGAGGAAGATTTAAATATAAATCAACACCTAATAATAGAACAGAGGAAGATTTAAATATAAATCAACACCTAATAGAACAGAGGAAGATTTAAATATAAATCAACACCTAATAGAACAGAGGAAGATTTAAATATAAATCAACACCTAATAGAACAGAGGAAGATTTAAATATAAATCAACACCTAATTTAAAGGATAGAACAGAGGAAGATTTAAATATTAATCAACACCTAATAGAACAGAGGAAGATTTAAATATAAATCAACACCTAATAGAACAGAGGAAGATTTAAATATAAATCAACACCTAATAGAACAGAGGAAGATTTAAATATAAATCAACACCTAATAGAACAGAGGAAGATTTAAATATAAATCAACACCTAATAGAACAGAGGAAGATTTAAATATAAATCAACACCTAATAGAACAGAGGAAGATTTAAATATTAATCAACACCTAATAGAACAGAGGAAGATTTAAATATAAATCAACACCTAATAGAACAGAGGAAGATTTAAATATTAATCAACACCTAATAGAACAGAGGAAGATTTAAATATAAATCAACACCTAATAGAACAGAGGAAGATTTAAATATAAATCAACACCTAATAGAACAGAGGAAGATTTAAATATTAATCAACACCCTAATAGAACAGAGGAAGATTTAAATATAAATCAACACCTAATAGAACAGAGGAAGATTTAAATATAAATCAACACCTAATAGAACAGAGGAAGATTTAAATATAAATCAACACCTAATAGAACAGAGGAAGATTTAAATATTAATCAACACCTAATAGGATAGAACAGAGGAAGATTTAAATATAAATCAACACCTAATAATAGAACAGAGGAAGATTTAAATATAAATCAACACCTAATAGAACAGAGGAAGATTTAAATATAAATCAACACCTAATAGAACAGAGGAAGATTTAAATATAAATCAACACCTAATAGAACAGAGGAAGATTTAAATATTAATCAACACCTAATAGGATAGAACAGAGGAAGATTTAAATATTAATCAACCCCTAATAGAACAGAGGAAGATTTAAATATTAATCAACCCCTAATAGAACAGAGGAAGATTTAAATATAAATCAACACCTAATAGGATAGAACAGAGGAAGATTTAAATATTAACCAACACCTAATAGGAACGAACAGAGGAAGATTTAAATATTAATCAACACCTAATAGGATAGAACAGAGGAAGATTTAAATATTAATCAACCCCTAATAGAACAGAGGAAGATTTAAATATTAACCAACACCTAATAGGAACGAACAGAGGAAGATTTAAATATTAATCAACACCTAATAGGAAAGAACAGAGGAAGATTTAAATATTAATCAACACCTAATAGAACAGAGGAAGATTTAAATATTAATCAACCCCTAATAGAACAGAGGAAGATTTAAATATTAATCAACACCTAATAGGATAGAACAGAGGAAGATTTAAATATTAATCAACCCCTAATAGAACAGAGGAAGATTTAAATATTAATCAACCCCTAATAGAACAGAGGAAGATTTAAATATAAATCAACACCTAATAGGATAGAACAGAGGAAGATTTAAATATTAACCAACACCTAATAGAACAGAGGAAGATTTAAATATTAATCAACACCTAATAGAACAGAGGAAGATTTAAATATTAACCAACACCTAATAGGAAATAACGGAGGAAGATTTAAATATTAACCAACACCTAATAGGATAGAACAGAGGAAGATTTAAATATTAATCAACACCTAATAGAACAGAGGAAGATTTAAATATTAACCAACACCTAATAGGAAATAACGGAGGAAGATTTAAATATTAACCAACACCTAATAGGAAAGAACGGAGGAAGATTTGAAGTTGATTGATAGCTGTCATCCAAACAGTATCTATAATAGGCTGTCTAAACTGTAGAAATACAACCTATTCATTCTATTTCTATTGTTAAAACATTTCTTACAGCCCTCCATGTACTTGCCATATGCACCTCCAGACACATGCTTCCTTTTGAATGTTAAACATGTTCTAGATTAAATAACCTCATGCAGTTCTAACAGCTTCATTCTTTTAATCATCACAGGAAATGTAGGTAAGAGCGAAATAGTTCCTGATTATCTTTCTCTCTCCATCCCTCCCTCCTTTCTTCCTGCCATTTTGTCAAACAGGTGAGAAGGAAATGTGATTCATGAAATGTTCAATCCAGTCTTGGTGAGAAAACCAACGTAGGGCTGAGAGTGATGGAAGTACTCATTACTGAGTCCCAGGAGCCAAAATACAACTGGTTTCAGAACGGAGGAGAGGAGGAGGGAGAAGCTGAAAGAGAGAGAGGGGTTGACTTTCTTCTACCTTTCTCCCAAAATGTTGGCTGCAAAGATAATCCATTTCAGAGTGTAGAGGGGGGATAGGAGGATAAGGCTGAGAAATGGGTGAAGAGAGAAAGAGAGAAAGAGAGAGAGAGTGAGAGGAAAGAGAGAGAGAGAGAGAGAGAGCGAGAGAGCGAGAGAGAGAGAGAGAGAGAGAGAGAGAGAGAGAGCGAGAGATATTAATCAACATATAGAGAGAGAGAGAGAGAGAGAGAGAGAGAAAGAGAGAGAGAGAGAGAGAGAGAGAGAGAGTGAGAGGAGAGAGAGAGAGAGAGAGAGAGAGAGAGAGAGAGAGAGAGAGAGAGCGAGAGAGAGAGAGCGAGAGAGAGAGAGAGAGAGCGAGAGAGAGAGAGCGAGAGAGAGAGAGAGAGAGAGAGAGAGAGAGAGCGGCAGAGAAAGGCAGTATCCCTTTGATGTTTCACACTGCAATGCATCCCGGACGGAAACTCAAAGGAATCTGTTAAATGCATGACACGCACAACATCAAATAAGTTACGAACTTAAAGAAATAAAGATCAAGTGATTTTATACATGACCAACTTCAGAGAATACACTTGGCTGAGGAACATATTTTTTAAACTCAAAGCTCGCTAATTACCCTAACACTGCAGGATGTCAGCATCTGGGACTGAGATAAGTGACTGGCAGTCAAGTGGACCAATCAGTGAAGAGATATCAGGGTTAGCAATTGGACTCATCCAATCCCAGCACACACACGCAGTACAGCAGCTAAGCCATAATACAACAACAGTGAGACAAGAGGCAAGCAGGCATACAGTATAATCTTTAGTATAATGACATGCAACACCAAACATTAGGATAGCAGATAAACACACAACATTATGAGGATCGTAATGAGAAATCACATGACTCTAAATAACCAGACCCTTTAAAAAGGTTTTTGTATTTTGGTGAAAACAGTCAAGTTAGGCTTGAGGCTCAGGCCCTTGAAGTCTCTTTCTATTCTGAGTTCTGCTGAAGAGTTTGAAAACCCTGGGCGTTTCTATCAAAGAGAAGAGTTTCATTGTGATCAAAGTGGATAAAGGGCTGTGGTTCAGATCTAAAGCTAAAGTTTCTGATCCTAGAGGAGCTAGTTTATCTGTGTACATATCACCCACAAACTGAAATGTTCCACGCACACAGACAGTGGTCCATGCACACGCAACAGCGCCATCAACCACAAGGCTCTCCAGAGGGTGGTGCTGTCCGCACAACGCATCACCGGGGGCAAACTACTTGCCCTCCAGGACACCTACATCACCCTATGTCACAGGAAGGCCAAAAAGATCATCAAGGACAACAACCACCCGAGCCACTACCTGTTCACCCCGCTATCATCCAGAAGGTGAGGTCAGTACAGGTGCATCAAAGCTGGGACAGTGAGGGACAGTGAGATCTCAAGGCCATCAGACTGTTAAACAGCCACCACTAGCACAGACAAGCTGCTGCCTACATACAGACTTGATTTCATTAATAAATGGAACACTAGTCACTTTAATAATGCCACTTTAATAATGTTTACATATCTCACATTACTCATCTCATATGTATATAATGTGCACTGTATCCTTCACTATCTATTCTTTACTTTCTATTGCATCTGTGATATGGTGCGTCTCGGTGAGAGGTGTAGGAGTCAGGCGCAGGAGAGCAGGGATTTCTGAGAAGCGTGTTTAATATAGATATATGTATATATACACACATAGTCCACCAATACAAAATTGGCACAGATGAAAATCCTAAACTACGCTCTGGAAGGAACAGAAACTCGTGTCAATACACGGAGGAACAACCACAGTTCCGACACTACATACACGTACGTAATAGCGAAAACAATAAACAGCATAGATAACCGAACGCAAATACACACAAGTTTAATCCTGTACGAATTAACCTCTTGAGCTTACTTGAGACGCAGACGTCCCACCTAGAGCTCTAGAAATGCACATGCGCGACGCTACATGCTAATAGTATTAGTTAAAACGCAAACGTTCATTAAAATACACATGTTTGGTATTAAAATAAAGCTACAGTCATTGTGAATCTAGCCACCGTGTCAGATTTTTAAAATGCTTTTCGGCGAAAGCATGAGAAGCTATTATCTGATAGCATGCAACACCCCAAAAGACCCGTAGGGGATGTAAACAAAAGAATTAGCATAGTCGGCGCTACACAAACCGCACAATAAAATATAAAACATTAATTACCTTTGACCATCTTCTTTCTTTGCACACCTTGATGTCCCATAATCAATACTGGGTCTTTTTTGGATTAAATCGGTCCATATATAGCCTAGATATCGATCTATGAAGACTGTGTGGAAAACGGAAAAAAGAGCGTTTCATAACGTAACGTCATTTTTAAAAGTTAAAAATTCGACGATAAACTTTCACAAAACACTTCGAAATACCTTTCTAATGCAACTTTAGGTATAACTACACGTTAATAAGCTATAAAAATCATCAGGAGGCGATGTAAATTCGATAGCCTGCCGTGTGGAAAAATGTCCGGAAAAACACAGAGACAATGCCTCGGGTCGGTGGTCGGAGAGAATCGGTTCCCTTTGGGCGGATCTACCAAGAATCAATTCAGATTCAAATGAGGAGACTCTATATATCCTGTGGTAGCTGTAGGTACTGCAAGCTTGGCCTAATATATTACGGTTCACCTTTAACAATTCATGGGAGTGGCGCATGGATATTTTTTCCATCTCCAGTGATCAGATTTTCCTGCGCTTTTCGATGAAACAGACGTTCTGTTATAGTCACAGCCGTGATTTAAACAGTTTTGGAAACGTCTGAGTGTTTTCTATCCACACATACTAATCATATGCATATACTATATTCCTGGCCTGAGTAGCAGGACGCCAAAATGTTGCGCGATTTTTAACAGAATTTCCGAAAAAGTAGGGGGGAAGCTTAACAGGATTTATTAAGGCAGGCAACAGGTGCCCTATATACCCACAGAAATAAAAGCAATTGAAACCAGGTGTGAAAAGGAACACAGACAAAACAACCAGAAAAGGAAAAAGGGATCGGTAGCGGCTAGTAGACCGGCGACGCCGAGCACCGAGCGCCGCCCGAACAGGGAGAGGAGTTACCTTCGGTAGAAGTCGTGACAGCATCTAAGCCACTCTGTCACTGCTCAACCATATATTTTATACTTATATATTCTCATCCCATTCCTTCACTAGATTGTGTTTATTAGGTTTTGTTGTGGAATTTGTTAGATATTAGGTTTTGTTGTGGAATTTGTTAGACATTAGGTTTTGTTGTGGAATTTGTTAGACATTAGGTTTTGTTGTGGAAATTGTTAGATATTAGATTTTGTTGTGGAATTTGTTAGACATTAGGTTTTGTTGTGGAATTGTTAGATATTAGGTTTTGTTGTGGAATTGTTAGATATTAGGTTTTGTTGTGGAATTTGTTAGATATGACCTGTTAGATAGCGCTGAACTGTCAGATCTAGAAACATAAGCATTTCATTAACATCTGCTAACCATGTGTATGTGACCAATACAGTTTGATTTGATCTGTGGAGGAGTTTGATAACACTTCCAACCACATTGGCTACCTGGGGGCGGCAGGTAGCATAGTGGTTAGAGCATTGGACTAGTAACTGAAAAGTTACAGTATCGAATCCTTGAGGTGACGAGGTAAAAATCTGTTGTTCTGCCACTGAACAAGGCAGTTAACCCACTGTTCCTAGTCTGTCATTGAAATTAAGAATTTGTTCTCGATGACTTGCATAGTTAAATAAAGGTAAATAAACATCTAGAATGTATAATTACAGTATAGTGCTTACGATCAGAAACACACATGATGTTATAGGGCCATCCATGTCATTTTAATAAATTAGCAGATGCTCTTATCTACAGCAACTCACAGTAAGAGTAAACATTTTCATACTTGTCCCCAATGGAAATTGAACCCACAACCCTGGCGTGGAAAGCACCACGTCATACCAACACGGGACCTTAGCAGAAGAACTGAAGGCCCTATCTATCTATCTATCTATCTATCTATCTATCTATCTATCTATCTATCTATCTATCTATCTATCTATCTATCTATCTATCTATCTATCTATCTATCTATCTATCTATCTATCTATCTATCTATCTATCTATCTATCTATCTATCTATCTATCTATCTATCTATCTATCTATCTATCTATCTATCTATCTATCTATCTATCTATCTATCTATCTATCTATCTATCTATCTATCTATCTATCTATCTATCTATCTATCTATCTATCTATCTATCTATCTATCTATCTATCTATCTATCTATCTATCTATCTATCTATCTATCTCCACATAGCTGATGTGTGGTGAGCTTTCGGGGACCAATGGTTCCCGTGCATCACCCTAGGTGGTGGATGAGGTGAGTTCCCGCCTTACAGCGCTTTGAACATCTGGAAAGGCGCTTTAAAAATGCAATTAATTACTATGTATTACTATTCATCGTTATAAATGTTGCTATATAATACAAGTAGACAACCTGCCAACACATTTGTATTTGTATTATCCTAAGCTGGCTCCTATATGTGGGTCCTGTATGGCTCAGTTGGTTGAGCATGATGCTTGCACTGTGTGGATAGGGGGTTTGATTCCCAGGGCCACCCCTACATTAAATGTATGATGAAAGTGTCTGCTAACTGGAATACATTATTACATTACATGTGGAGTGTTATGTGATTGGACTCATCAGACTGGAGATTCATATTCAATTTGCTCTGAGTGGAATCACTTCAAGTTTAACCACGGGATATTAATAGGGAAACATCATTTGGAGGATTCAGGATCTGCATCTCAAATGGCACCTTATTCCCTATATAGCACACTACATTTGACCTAGACCCATAGAGCTTTTGTCAAAAGAAGTGCACTAAATATTGTATAATGTGCCACTTGGGATGCCAGGTGTTCTTTTTCTTCTTTTCTTTCCTTTAAGAAACATAATCTTCTGAATGTGAAATTAAGTCCAGCTGAAGTTGATGAACAAGAGGATGAGCACACGGTGACTAAACTAAAGCTCAGGAGGATATGAATAAAACACACGCGATAAAGCAAGAGACGAGGGGAAACAGAGGAGGGGAGAAAGGATAACAAAATATGATTCATACAGAGGGACCCCCCCTGTGGTAGATTAATACCCTGTATTACCAAATGAAGAGAGTTACAAACCACACACCAGTCAGAGTTATACTTAAACTTCAGCTTTAATAATAATTAAACTTTTGGCAGTAGCATTTGACTTTCAAAAATTCACTATCTCTAATGAAAAGTTGAGAGTGTCAACATAATGGCAACTGAGATCTTTTATAGCAAAGATCCACCCCTCTCAACTTACATGACCAACCACAGATCCCAGGAACTCTTCACAAAGGGCCATTTACTTGAGAAAAGAGTATCCCATAGCCAGATACCATTAGCTATAAATGATTGTTCAGTTTGGTCTCTAAGACGAGGTTCTAATCTCGTTCCTGGTACTTCATAGTACAAAAACACCAACTCATCCAATGGCATATATCAATTGTCAACTCTAGATACCCCCATCTCAAGTACACCCCACTCCTGGACAAGCTCACTGAGGGGAGTGAGCCTCTAGGTCGTATACTATCTCAAGATAAATGCAACATCAGAGGGGACATACAATGGTTCCAGACACTGCCATACTGCTCCCCCCAATGAGAAAAGGAGGGAGTGACTGGCATACAGACATTGTGGAGACAAGTAATTGGTTCCCCATTAATCACGCCATCCCTTCACATGGTTTAGAATAGGTAAAGACACATTCACATATGAAGACAATGTTCCATTCTGTCCTCCTCCCCTTCTGATATTCTGCATAGCACCAGATGGTTTAACAGATACATTCACATATGAAGACAAGGCTAACCTCTCCCCTCTCTGGGCCCCAAGTGACTGAGCCCTAGCTGAGAAGGGATAAGTGCAACTGCCAACCCTGTATTCCAAAGGGAAACATTCTAATGACAAGTATCTCACATAAGCATATTATGCAAATAAAATATCTTATCCAAGTTACCCAAATAATTCTGATTCATCCGCCACCCCCCGCAGTTCCCCGCACAGACGCATGCACACACGCATGCACGCACAGACACACCACACACACACAAACCAAACACCAACCCCTAAAATAAAATCAGCTTAGCCCAGCCTGGCGCGGTGGATGTTCTCCCCACCAGTATGTGTGCACAGCTGCGGGCATCTTAGGGGCCCTCCGGGGTGGATTGGCACAGGGTAGATTGGCGCGTGTGTGTGTGTGTGGAGGGTGGGCTGGGAACCAGAATGGATATGAAGTGGGGGTATGTAGGCCTGCGGCCCACAGCTCAGCTGGGGTGGTATTTTTTCTCTCTCTCTCTCTCTCTCTCTCTCTCTCTCTCTTCGTCTTTCTCTCTTCCCCCCTTTCTCTGTCTCTCAGCAGGGACTCTGCTCTGTTCAGCGAGAGGGGAATTCAATTATTAAGGTGACACTGGAGAGAGAGGAACAGGGAGAGGAGGAGGGAGAGGGAGAGGAGGGAGAGGGAGAGGAGGGCGAGGGAGAGGAGGAGGGAGAGGGAGAGGGAGAGGAGGAGGGAGAGGGTGAGGAGGAGGGAGAGGGAGGAGGAGGAGGGAGAGGGAGAGGAGAAGGGAGAGGGAGAGGAGGAGGGAGAGGGTGAGGAGGAGGGAGAGGAGGAGGGAGAGGGTGAGGAGGAGGGAGAGGGTGAGGAGGAGGGAGAGGGTGAGGGGAGGAGGGAGAGGGAGAGGAGGAGGGAGAGGGAGAGGGAGAGGAGGGAGAGGGTGAGGTGGAGGGAGAGGAGGGAGAGGGAGAGGAGGAGGAGAGAGGGGGTGAGGTGGAGGGGGAGGGGAAGAGGGGGAGGAGAGAGGGGAGGGGAGAGGGAGAGGGAGAGGGAGAGGGAGAGGGAGAGGGAGAGGGAGAGGAGGAGGAGAGAGAGGGTAAGGGAGAGGGAGAGGAGGAGGGAGAGAGAGAGGGGGAAGAGGATCTAGTATGGTGTATCTGGGTCCTGGAGAGAGGAACCAGACTGTACGGAACCAGACTGTACGGAACCAGACTGTACTGAACCAGACTGTACGGAACCAGACTGTATGGAACCAGACTGTACTATCAGTAGAGATCTCAGTGGTACTGTATACTCCAAAGCAAGCTAGGTCTAATAAGGATTTTACAAAGCTAGCCAGCTTCATTTTGCTTCACATTCAAGGTCAAGCTTCATCCATAATAAGACGGTGGATTGTAACTCTAGCAGGCTTGTAACTGTGCGTACATGTTGCACACGGCTAGTTGAATGCCAAACTCTTCATTGAGACAAGGCTAAAGAAAAGTTATCTGGCAAATTCACCAGGCTATGGTGTGAAATAGGCTGTTAGCAGTGTTGTCTTTAATTTATTACTTGGCATTAATGTTTGGTGCAATTATCAATGCGCAAGCATATTTTTCTCACTCCTATCGCTCCTTCTATCTGTGGAACAGCTTGTTGTATTGTGGCCATATACAGTGGGGCAAAATTGTCAGCCACCAATTGTGCAAGTTCTCCCACTTAAAAAGATGAGAGAGCCCTGTAATTTTCATCATAGGTACACTTCAACTATGACAGACAAAATGATACTTATTTTCTACCATAATTTGCAAATAAATTAATTAAAAATCCTACAATGTGATTTTCTGGATTTTTTTTCTCATTTTGTCTGTCATAGTTGAAGTGTACCTATGATGAAAATTACAGGCCTCTCTCATCCTTTTAAGTGGAAGAACTTGCACAATTGGTGGCTATATACTTTTTTGCCCCACTGTAATTATAACTCATAGAAGGGTTTTGGAACCTCTAACTGTTAAATTCATGGGCACATGAGATGTACCTGGCTAAAAGTACTCTTTCATGGTCCTGGTTATCCTGAGTTGAGTTGAGGGGTTACCTCTCTAACTCCTTGACCAAAGTTACCTCTATAACTCCGTGACCAAAGTTACCTCTCTAACTCCGTGACCAAAGTTACCTCTCTAACTCCGTGACCAAAGTTACCTATAACTCCGTGACCAAAGTTACCTCTCTAACTCCTTGACCAAAGCTACCTCTAACTCCGTGACCAAAGTTACCTCTCTAACTCCGTGACCAAAGTTACCTCTCTAACTCCGTGACCAAAGTTACCTCTCTAACTCCGTGACCAAAGTTACCTCTCTAACTCCGTGACCAAAGTTACCTCTCTAACTCCGTGACCAAAGTTACCTCTCTAACTCCGTGACCAAAGCTACCTCTCTAACTCCGTGACCAAAGTTACCTCTCTAACTCCGTGACCAAAGTTACCTCTCTAACTCCTTGACCAAAGTTACCTCTCTAACTCCTTGACCAAAGCTACCTCTCTAACTCCTTGACCAAAGCTACCTCTCTAACTCCTTGACCAAAGTTACCTCTCTAACTCCTTGACCAAAGCTACCTCTAACTCCTTGACCGAAGTTACCTCTCTAACTCCTTGACCAAAGCTATCTCTCTAACTCCTTGACCAAAGTTACATCTCTAACTCCTTGACCAAAGCTATCTCTCTAACTCCTTGACCAAAGTTACATCTCTAACTCCTTGACCAAAGCTACATCTAACTCCTTGACCGAAGTTACCTCTCTAACTCCTTGACCAAAGCTATCTCTCTAACTCCTTGACCATAGTTACTTCTCTAACTCCTTGACCATAGTTACTTCTCTAACTCCTTGACCAAGTCCTCTAACCTGATTTGTGGTATAGGCTCAGGTACAAGACCTTCTGACAGAGGAGGATAACACAAATTAAGAATAACACACACATACACACCTGTTATATTTAGCACATGTGACAAATAACATGTGATTTGATTTGATTTGACATACACATACACACACATAAACACACACACACTGATCCCCCACCCCCCACACACCCAGTCTGAAGAACCTACTTTGTTACACCAGATAGACTTACCTTTCATTACAGTTGATTCATCTCATCTTGGCTTGGTGGAGAGGGGAAAGAAAGGGGAGATAGTCCACTTTCAATCTGACTAATGATAATAATTAACAAATGAAGACCTGAGGTGTGATGGGGACTTGAGTGTGTGTGTGTGTGTGTGTGTGTGCGAGTGTGCGTGCATGTGTGTTTGTGTTGTGATCTTCACCTCCGGTCCTGGAGACTCACCGGGATAGTGTTTCTCCCACAGCCCAGCACCCTTGATTCTATTACTCAAGGACTTGATGATGATTTAATTAATTAACTCAATCCGGCTTTTTAGTTCAGGGTCCCCACCACCAGACCAGAGATTGGTTCATAGCTTTAACTTCATGATGCCTCCCGATGAGTCTAATCGTGTTATTCATGCTCATCCATTATTGTTCTCATGCATTATTGCTTAAGTATTCATTGTGTATTTTCACAGTCGTTGATTCTCTGAACAACCATATATATCATCGTTTGACAAAAGCAATGTTTGACCAAAATGTCAAAGCTGATCTAGGTACATGTGCTACTCTGGGTATTGTATAGAACAATAAGGATGAGGACATGATGAGTGATAATGGCGCTGGAGGGGAAGGCTGCCGTTTCATGGGCTCCTAACTAACTGTGCTATTTGTTTTTTAATGTCATTGTTTGTAACTTGTTTTGTACATAATGTTGCTGCTATCGTCTCTTTTGACCAAAAAAAGCTTCTGGACAATCAGAACAGCGATTACTCACCTCGAACTGGACAAAGACTTTTTCTTTAATGAGTCCGACGCAAAGGATTTACTGCTTTGTCATGACAAGGCCCAAGTCCTCGTCATCTGTCAGAAATAAAGACAGAGGAAAAGGGGGAGGAGGGCAGGGTGCCTTGTAAGAATTCACCGACAAGTAGGTCAAACCCAACTACCCTAAATTAGTCTAATCATTGGAAAACTAACTGGACGATCTACGATTAAGACGATCCTACCAGCAGAGAGCTGACAGTGTGGTGTCAGGACAACAAACTCTCCCCCAATGAGAGCAAGACAAAGGAGCTGATTGTGGACTATAGGAAAAGGAGGGCCGAACAGGCCCACATTAACATCGACGGACATGAAGTGGAGCGGGTCGAGAGATTGAAATTTCCTTGGTGTCCACATCACTAACGAACTATCATGGTCCAAACACACCAAGACAGTTGTGAAGCAGGCAAGACAACACCTTTCCCCCTTTGGAAACTTAAAAAATGTGGCATGAGTCCCCAGATCTTCAAAAAGTCCCACAGATGCACCATCGAGAGCATTCTGACCGGTTGAATCACCGCCTGGTGTGGCAACTGCTCGGAGTCGTAGTGAGGGTAGTGCGTACGGCCCAGTACAATTACCTCGACTAACCTGTACCCCCGCACATTGACTCAGTACCCCCTGTATATATCCTCATCATTGTTATGTAAATTTCATGTGTTACTTGTTTATTTTATTTACATTTTTGAATTTATTTTGTAAATATTTTCTTAACTCTATTTCTTGAACTGCATTGTTGGTTTATGGTAAGGTCTTCAAATTTGTCTCATGTGACATCAAATTTGATTTGATTTGAGTGTAATGCATCAGATCATGAATTAGTAAGGACAGTTTTCCATCTCCAACCTAAGGGCTGTTGAGGAGACGTAATAGTTAAGTAGTGTAAATCTGTAGGCGTAATCCCTGGAGAACACACACACACACACACACACACACACTGTTGGTGTATGATAGCAGACAGACACCAAAAGATGAGTCTGTTAACGGCACTGATAATTCCTTGATCCCATGGTCTGTCTTTCTCTGTAACAGATAAAAGTAGAACCCCTACACGTTGCTTTCCCATCTTACCAATGCCTTAAGGGTGTTGGTTGTGGGTAGTGATGTTGGTGTAGGTGTGTGTGTTTGTGTCTGCATGTATGTACTCGTAACTTGCAAAATAAAGGAAACACAAGTAATTGAGGATTATAAAGTATATTGAAAGCAGGTGCTTCCATACAGGTGTGGTTCCTCAGTTAGTTAAACAACTTCTTATGGCTGCAGGGCCACTATTGAGTAGCTTGGATGAACGGTGCCCAGAGGTTCCCAGAGTAAACGGCCTGCTCCCCAGTCTTATATTATTATGCATATTATTAGTAGTATTGGATAGAAAACACTCTGAAGTTTCTAAAACTGTTTGAATGATGTATGTGAGTATAACAGAACTCACATGGCAGGCAAAAACCTGAGAAGAAATCCGAACAGAAAGTGAGAAATCTGAGGTTGGAATATTTTTAACCCATTCTCTATTGAAATCCCATTGGGATATGAATGAAGATTCACTTCCTAAGGCTTCCACTAGATGTCAACCGTCTATAGAAATTTGAATGAGGCTTCTCCTGTGCTGTGGGACTGAATAAGAAGGGAATGAGTCAGTTCCTCCTCAAGACACAAAGGAATTCTCCGGTTGGAACTGTATTGAAGATTTATGGTTAAAACATCCTAATGATTGACTCTGTACTTAGTTTGAAATGTTTCTTCGACCTGTAATAAAACTTTTTGAAAATTTTGTCTGAAGATATGGTCGACCAGCAACAGCGTTTGGAGAGGTGTACCAAACGCGCTAACAAAAGTAGCTAATTGGACATAAATAACGGACATTATCGAACAAATCAAGCATTTATTGTGGACCTGGGATTCCTGGGAGTGCATTCTGATGAAGATCATCAAAGGTAAGAGAATATTTATCATGTAATTATCTGGTTTCTGTTGACTCCAACATGGCAGCTAATTTGACAATTGTTCTGAGCGCCGTCTCAGAATTTTGCATGGTTTGCTTTTTCCGTAAAGTTTTTTAAAAATCTGACACAGCGGTTGCATTAAGGAGAGGTATATCTATAATTCCATGTGTATAACTTTTATTATCATCTACAGTTATGATGAGTATTTCTGTTGAATCGATGTGGCTATGCAAAATCACTGGATGTTTTTGGAACTAGTGAACGTAACGCGCCAATGTAAACTCAGATTTTTTTTTACATAAATATGAACTTTATCAAACAAAACATACATGTATTGTGTAACATAAAGTCCTATGAGTGTCATCTGATGAAGATCATCAAAGGTTAGTGATTAATTTTATCTCTATTTGTGCTTTTTGTGACTCCTATCTTTGGCTGTAAAAATGGCTGTGTTCTTTCTGTGGCTTGGTGGTGACCTAACATAATCGTTTGTGGTGCTTTCGCTGAAAAGCGTATTTGAAATCAGACACTGTGGTGGGGTTAACAAGATTACCGTACAAAATATATATATGTTTGAGGAATTTTAATTATGTTCTGTTGTTTTGAATTTGGCACCCTGCACTTTCACTGGCTGTTGTCATATCATCCCCTTAATGGGATTGCAGCCCAAAGAGGTTTTTTAAGCAATTAACATCCCATCATGCTTAGAGTCATGTGTAAAAATGCCCAGTTGCCCTTTATTTAGGCTACCATGGCTAGAAGAAGAGATCGCAGTGACTATGAAAGAGGTGTCTCAAAGGAGCATAGGGAGTTTAATAAGTGTGTGTGTGTGTGTGTGTGTGTGTGTGTCTCAGTCGCCAGATCTCAACTCAATTGAACAGTTATGGGAGATTCTGGAGCCGTGCCTGAGACAGCGTTTTCCACCACCATCAACAAAACACCAAATGATGGAATTTTTCATGGAAGAATGGTGTCGCCTGCCTACAATAGAGTTCCAGACAGAATCTATGCCAAGGTGCATTTAAACCTCTTCTGGCTCGTAGTGGCCCAACACCCTATTAAGACACTTTATGTTGGTGTTTTGTTTATTTTGGCAGCTACCTGTATGTGTTGTATTTTATACATCTCAGGCCAGTAGTAAAAGCTTTGTCATGGGTAATGCAATTCAGTGTTCCCGTTTCCAAGCCAGAAAACACGGTATTTATTTGCTGTTTCATCTGGTTAAATATGGCCACTGGACACATTCCAGTGAATACCTAACATTCACAAAGAATCATCTGGCAGAGAATAGGAAAATAATGTCCCCAAAATAGACTAAAAGAATGGAAAATGGAAATAGACAAATATAAACTTCCTTCAGATCTATTTTCAGTTGTTTTCTAGGTTGTTTTGATGAAGTTCACGTGTCAGAGCCTCAAACCCTTCCTAATTTCAACTGCTCTCAATCAATCAAATGTATTTATAAAGCCCTTTTTATATCAGCAGATGTCAAAGTGCTTATACAGAAACCCAGCCTAAAACAATGACATGACAACACTGATCTACTGTCCACACAGCAGAGTGACAAAGGTTTATTTTCAGAGATATTTAGTACGTACCTCAGTGAGATAGAGAGAGAGAGCGAGAGAGAGAGAGAGAGAGAGAGAGAGGGAGAGAGAGGGAGAGAGAGGGGGTTTTGCTGTGTGTCAGGGTGGGGGGTCTTGCTCATGTTTTTCTGTCCTGCTGGGCTGACTGTGTCTTCCAACACTACAGTAGGGACAACAGGTGGAAGAGACTGGCCAATTAGGTTACAGAGACAGAAAGATAGATGGAGGGAGAGAGAGCGATGGAGAGAGTGATGAAGATAGGGGGAAAGAGAGAGAGAGTGTAAGGGGAGAGGAGAAGGAAAGACAGAGAAAGAGGGAGCACAAGAGAGGGAGAGAGAGGAAATAATAGCCTTCTGCTGAAAGGGTGGACACTGAGGAGAACAGAGGGATGAGAGGTAAACACTGCAGGGGCAAACAAGTCAGCAGGGAAAATAATATAGTGTGTGTGTGTGTGTGTGTGTGTGTGTGTGTGTGTGTGTGTGTGTGTGTGTGTGTGTGTGTGTGTGTGCGTGTGTGTGTGTGTGTGTGTAAGTGGAAGAGAGTGTGTAAAATATATATATATATATATATATATATATATATATATAGAGAGAGAGAGAGAGAGGAGGAATGGGGATGGAGGGAGAGGAGGTAAATTGGTCTCTTCCCTAGAGCTCTACAGGCAGCCTGACAATGGCCTCCCTCTGAGAAAACAGCTAACTCCATACACAGGCCCTACAGGGAGATAAGAGGTGTGAGTGTATGTGTGTGTTTATATTCTGATCCTTCATATCTCCCCTGCATATATGTATATTGAATATCAGAATGAAACAAGGCCACCTTGGGAAAACAGTTGATACATCACATTCAACAGTAGTGATTTTGTTAGTTCCAAGCAATTTTCTGAATGATGATTCTTAAAAATGCTATAGCCTGACAACAACAATGGCAGGAAATTGAAAGTGAAATCCGCAGATCACAAAAGTCTCCATTTTGGAGCAGGATGACAGAGAGTAAAGGGTTCTTTCTGGTGAGAGTCTATGTGATAATGTCTGGCTCAGATACATGTTTAACCCAATGCTAAAGTCTGGGGTTCCCTCAATACATTTTCTAAATGTACAAGCACACGAGCACGCACGCACACACACATGCAGTACACACACATTTACACATACATGGTCCATCACTGTGGGTTTGTACCTGCCTGCTGGTCTGCTCTGACCCCTGACATTTGATCCTCAGTGACTCCATTCGAGCATCTTAATAGAGAGAGACTGTTGTCGCAAACATACTGCTTTGTTCTATTTCTGCACAGGACTGGGGCTGTAGTATGGTGGTGTTAACTGGTTTATTATAGTACAGGACTGGGGCTGTAGTATAGTGGTGTTAACTGGTTTATTATAGTACAGGACTGGGGCTGTAGTATAGTGGTGTTAACTGGTTTATTATAGTACAGGACTGGGGCTGTAGTATAGTGGTGTTAACTGGTTTATTATAGTACAGGACTGGGGCTGTAGTATAGTGGTGTTAACTGGTTTATTCAGTACATGACTGGGGCTGTAGTATAGTGGTGTTAACTGGTTTATTATAGTACAGGACTGGGGCTGTAGTATAGTGGTTTTAACTGGTTTATTCAGTACAGGACTGGGGCTGTAGTATAGTGGTGTTAACTGGTTTATTCGGTACAGGACTGGGGCTGTAGTATAGTGGTGTTAACTGGTTTATTATAGTACATGACTGGGGCTGTAGTATAGCAGTGTTAACTGGTTTATTCAGTACAGGACTGGGGCTGTAGTATAGTGGTGTTAACTGGTTTATTCTACTACAGGACTGGGGCTGTAGTATAGTGGTGTTAACTGGTTTATTCTACTACATGACTGGGGCTGTAGTATAGTGGTGTTAACTGGTTTATTATAGTACAGGACTGGGGCTGTAGTATAGTGGTGTTAACTGGTTTATTCAGTACAGGACTGGGGCTGTAGTATAGTGGTGTTAACTGGTTTATTCTACTACATGACTGGGGCTGTAGTATAGTGGTGTTAACTGGTTTATTATAGTACATGACTGGGGCTGTAGTATAGCAGTGTTAACTGGTTTATTCAGTACAGGACTGGGGCTGTAGTATAGTGGTGTTAACTGGTTTATTATAGTACAGGACTGGGGCTGTAGTATAGTGGTGTTAACTGGTTTATTCTACTACAGGACTGGGGCTGTAGTATAGTGGTGTTAACTGGTTTATTCTACTACAGGACTGGGGCTGTAGTATAGTGGTGTTAACTGGTTTATTCAGTACATGACTGGGGCTGTAGTATAGCAGTGTTAACTGGTTTATTCAGTACAGGACTGGGGCTGTAGTATAGTGGTGTTAACTGATTTATTCAGTACATGACTGGGGCTGTAGTATAGTGGTGTTAACTGGTTTATTATAGTACAGGACTGGGGCTGTAGTATAGTGGTGTTAACTGGTTTATTATAGTACATGACTGGGGCTGTAGTATAGTGGTGTTAACTGGTTTATTCAGTACAGGACTGGGGCTGTAGTATAGTGGTGTTAACTGGTTTATTCAGTACAGGACTGGGGCTGTAGTATAGTGGTGTTAACTGGTTTATTATAGTACATGACTGGGGCTGTAGTATAGCAGTGTTAACTGGTTTATTCAGTACAGGACTGGGGCTGTAGTATAGTGGTGTTAACTGGTTTATTCAGTACATGACTGGGGCTGTAGTATAGTGGTGTTAACTGGTTTATTCTACTACATGACTGGGGCTGTAGTATAGTGGTGTTAACTGGTTTATTCAGTACATGACTGGGGCTGTAGTATAGTGGTGTTAACTGGTTTATTATAGTACAGGACTGGGGCTGTAGTATAGTGGTGTTAACTGGTTTATTCAGTACAGGACTGGGGCTGTAGTATAGTGGTGTTAACTGGTTTATTCTACTACATGACTGGGGCTGTAGTATAGTGGTGTTAACTGGTTTATTATAGTACAGGACTGGGGCTGTAGTATAGTGGTGTTAACTGGTTTATTCTACTACAGGACTGGGGCTGTAGTATAGTGGTGTTAACTGGTTTATTCAGTACATGACTGGGGCTGTAGTATAGTGGTGTTAACTGGTTTATTCTACTACATGACTGGGGCTGTAGTATAGTGGTGTTAACTGGTTTATTATAGTACAGGACTGGGGCTGTAGTATAGTGGTGTTAACTGGTTTATTCAGTACAGGACTGGGGCTGTAGTATAGTGGTGTTAACTGGTTTATTCTTACATGACTGGGGCTGTAGTACAGTGGTGTTAACTGGACATGATTGGGGCTGTAGTATAGTGGTGTTAACTGGTTTATTCAGTACATGACTGGGGCTGTAGTATAGTGGTGTTAACTGGTTTATTATAGTACATGACTGGGGCTGTAGTATAGCAGTGTTAACTGGTTTATTCAGTACATGACTGGGCTGGTAGTGGTGTTAACTGGTTTATTCAGTACCGGACTGGGGCTGTAGTATAGTGGTGTTAACTGGTTTATTCTACTACATGACTGGAGCTGTAGTATAGTGGTGTTAACTGGTTTATTCAGTACATGACTGGGGCTGTAGTATAGTGGTGTTAACTGGTTTATTCTACTACATGACTGGGGCTGTAGTATAGTGGTGTTAACTGGTTTATTCAGTACAGGACTGGGGCTGTAGTATAGTGGTGTTAACTGGTTTATTCTACTACATGACTGGGGCTTTAGTGGTGTTAACTGGTTTATTCAGCACAGGACTGGGGCTGTAGTATAGTGGTGTTAACTGGTTTATTATAGTACAGGACTGGGGCTGTAGTATAGTGGTGTTAACTGGTTTATTCAGTACAGGACTGGGGCTGTAGTATAGTGGTGTTAACTGGTTTATTCTACTACATGACTGGGGCTGTAGTATAGTGGTGTTAACTGGTTTATTATAGTACAGGACTGGGGCTGTAGTATAGTGGTGTTAACTGGTTTATTCTACTACAGGACTGGGGCTGTAGTATAGTGGTGTTAACTGGTTTATTCAGTACATGACTGGGGCTGTAGTATAGTGGTGTTAACTGGTTTATTCTACTACATGACTGGGGCTGTAGTATAGTGGTGTTAACTGGTTTATTCAGTACATGACTGGGGCTGTAGTATAGTGGTGTTAACTGGTTTATTATAGTACAGGACTGGGGCTTTATAGTGGTGTTAACTGGTTTATTCAGTACAGGACTGGGGCTGTAGTATAGTGGTGTTAACTGGTTTATTCTACTACATGACTGGGGCTGTAGTACAGTGCTGTTAACTGGTTTATTCTACTACATGATTGGTGCTGTAGTATAGTGGTGTTAACTGGTTTATTCAGTACATGACTGGGGCTGTAGTATAGTGGTGTTAACTGGTTTATTATAGTACATGACTGGGGCTGTAGTATAGTGGTGTTAACTGGTTTATTATAGTACATGACTGGGGCTGGCAGTGTTAACTGGTTTATTCAGTACATGACTGGGCTGTAGTATAGTGGTGTTAACTGGTTTATTCAGTACGGACTGGGGCTGTAGTTAGTGGTGTTAACTGGTTTATTCTACTACATGACTGGAGCTGTAGTATAGTGGTGTTAACTGGTTTATTCAGTACATGACTGGGGCTGTAGTATAGTGGTGTTAACTGGTTTATTATACTACATGACTGGGGCTGTAGTATAGTGGTGTTAACTGGTTTATTCAGTACAGGACTGGGGCTGTAGTATAGTGGTGTTAACTGGTTTATTCTAGTACATGACTGGGGCTGTAGTATAGTGGTGTTAACTGGTTTATTCAGCACAGGACTGGGGCTGTAGTATAGTGGTGTTAACTGGTTTATTATAGTACAGGACTGGGGCTGTAGTATAGTGGTGTTAACTGGTTTATTCAGTACAGGACTGGGGCTGTAGTATAGTGGTGTTAACTGGTTTATTCTACTACATGACTGGGGCTGTAGTATAGTGGTGTTAACTGGTTTATTATAGTACAGGACTGGGGCTGTAGTATAGTGGTGTTAACTGGTTTATTCTACTACAGGACTGGGGCTGTAGTATAGTGGTGTTAACTGGTTTATTCAGTACATGACTGGGGCTGTAGTATAGTGGTGTTAACTGGTTTATTCTACTACATGACTGGGGCTGTAGTATAGTGGTGTTAACTGGTTTATTCAGTACATGACTGGGGCTGTAGTATAGTGGTGTTAACTGGTTTATTATAGTACAGGACTGGGGCTGTAGTATAGTGGTGTTAACTGGTTTATTCAGTACAGGACTGGGGCTGTAGTATAGTGGTGTTAACTGGTTTATTCTACTACATGACTGGGGCTGTAGTACAGTGGTGTTAACTGGTTTATTCTACTACATGATTGGGGCTGTAGTATAGTGGTGTTAACTGGTTTATTCAGTACATGACTGGGGCTGTAGTATAGTGGTGTTAACTGGTTTCTTATAGTACATGACTGGGGCTGTAGTATAGTGGTGTTAACTGGTTTATTTTACTACATGACTGGGGCTGTAGTATAGTGGTGTTAACTGGTTTATTCAGTACATGACTGGGGCTGTAGTATAGTGGTGTTAACTGGTTTATTATAGTACATGACTGGGGCTGTAGTATAGCAGTGTTAACTGGTTTATTCAGTACATGACTGGGCTGTAGTATAGTGGTGTTAACTGGTTTATTCAGTACCGGACTGGGGCTGTAGTATAGTGGTGTTAACTGGTTTATTCTACTACATGACTGGAGCTGTAGTATAGTGGTGTTAACTGGTTTATTCAGTACATGACTGGGGCTGTAGTATAGTGGTGTTAACTGGTTTATTCTACTACATGACTGGGGCTGTAGTATAGTGGTGTTAACTGGTTTATTCAGTACAGGACTGGGGCTGTAGTATAGTGGTGTTAACTGGTTTATTCTACTACATGACTGGGGCTGTAGTATAGTGGTGTTAACTGGTTTATTCAGCACAGGACTGGGGCTGTAGTATAGTGGTGTTAACTGGTTTATTCAGTACATGTCTGGGGCTGTAGTATAGTGGTGTTAACTGGTTTATTCAGTACATGACTGGGGCTGTAGTATAGTGGTGTTAACTGGTTTATTCTAGTACATGACTGGTGCTGTACTATAGTGGTGTTAACTGGTTTATTCTAGTACATGACTGGGGCTGTATTATAGTGGTGTTAACTGGTTTATTCTAGTACATGACTGGGGCTGTAGTATAGTGGTGTTAACTGGTTTATTCAGTACATGACTGGGGCTGTAGTACAGTGGTGTTAACTGGTTTATTCAGTACATGACTGGGGCTATAGCATCGTGGTGTTAAATGATAACACACACATAGAGTCATATGCGTGCACAAACACACACATACTTTTACGGTCGCACATGCACATGCATGCTGTCACTAACAGTCACAAGCACGACTCTCTCTCTCTCTCTCTCTCTCTATCCCCCTCTCTCTCTCTCCCACTGTCTTTCTCTCTTTCTCTCTCTCTCTCTCCCACTGTCTTTCTCTCTCTCTCTCTCCCACTGTCTTTCTCTCTCTCTCTCTCTCTCTCTCCCACTGTCTTTCTCTCTCTCTCTCTATCCCCCTCTCTCTCTCCCGCTATCTTTCTGTCTTTCCCTTCTCTCCCTCTCTCTCTCCCTCCCCTCTCTCTCTCCCGCTATCTTTCTTTCTCTTTCCCTCTCTCTCCCTCTCCCTCTCTCCCCCTCTCTCTCTCTCCCGCCTCTTTCTCTCTCTCTCTCTATCCCCCTCTCTCTCCCCGCTATCTTTCTCTCTCTTTCCCTCTCTCTCCCTCTCTCCCTCTCCCTCTCTCTATCCCCCCCTCTTTCTCCCGCTATCTTTCTTTCACTCTCTCTCCCTCTCTCTCTCTCTCTCTCTTGCTCTCTGAAAGGCTGGCTACATCAGTGGTCACCAACCTTTTCTGAGTCAAGATCACTTTCTGACTTAAAATGCAAGCCGAGATCCATCACTCTGATTTTTTACTTACTTGACTTAAAAAACGTAAGCCTATGCAACATGAACCAATTAAAAACAGTTCTGTTGTAGGATGCGCCGCTGCAACTGGCCCTGACAGACCCGCACCATGTCCCTGTGGTCGTTCTCGAGGTCGATGTTGTCCCCTGCAGCGAGTCTGGGGGGGGGTACTGTAACGGATCTCCCGGAACTAATGCTCATTCCGTGCACCAGTTCTAGAGGTCTACATCACCAGCCTATAGGCGCCACTGAACTTTCTAATTTTGCACACCTGGTTCCCATTCCCCCCTGATTAGTAATTGTATATACGGTTGAAGTTGGAAGTTTACATACACTGAGGTTGGAGTCATCAAAACTCGTTTTCAACCACTCCACAAATTTCTTGTTAACAAACTATAGTCTTGGCAAGTCGGTTAGGACATCTACTTTGTGCATGACACAAGTCATTTTTCCAACAATTGTTTACAGACAGATTATTTCACTTATAATTCACTATCACAATTCCAGTGGGTCAGAAGTTGACATACACAATGTTGACTGTGCCTTTAAACAGCTTGGAAAATTCCAGAAAATGATGTCAGGCTTTAGAAGCTTCTGATAGGCTAATTGACATCATTTGAGTCAATTGGAGGTGTACCTGTGGATGTATTTCAAGGCCTACCTTCAGACTCAGTGTCTCTTTGCTTGACATCATGGGGAAATCAAAAGACATCAGCCAAGATCTCAGAAAAAAAATTTGACCTCCACAATTCTGGTTCATCCTTGGGAGCAATTTCCAAACACCTGAATGTACCACTTTCATCTGTAAACACAATAGTGCACAAGTATAAACACCATGGAACCATGCAGCCGTTTTACCGCTCAGGAAGGAGATGCAGTTTGTGGAAGGCTACCCGAAACGTTTGACCCAATTTAAACAATTTATAGGCAATTTATAGGCAATGATTAAATGTCAGGAATTGTGAAAAACGAAGTTGAAATGTGTTTGGCTAAGGTGTATGTAAACTTCCGACTTCAACTATATGTCCCTCTGTTCCCCATTGTCTTGTCAGTCATTGTTCCCATGTCCGTTGGTCTTGTGAGTACCTGTGCTTTTTGTTTTCGGATTTTGTGCTGCGTGTATTGTGCTTTTTGCGATTACGGGTCTCGTCCCGTGTATTTGTGTTTGCACCAGATAGGACTGTTTTGTGTTTTCACGGTTCTTGTTTTTGTTAGTTTGTTCATGTGAAGTGCTTTATTAAACATGAATCAAAATAACAACGGAGATTATCAGTGGTCTTGTATGTCTTCCATTTCCTAATAATTGCTCCCACAGTTGATTTCTTCAAACCAAGCTGCTTACCTATTGCAGATTCAGTCTTCCCAGCCTGGTGCAGGTCTACAATTTTGTTTCTGGTGTCCTTTGACAGCTCTTTGGTCTTGGCCATAGTGGAGTTTGGAGTGTGACTGTTTGAGGTTGTGGACAGGTGTCTTTTATACTGATAACAAGTTCAAACAGGTGCCATTAATACAGGTAATGAGTGTAGGACAGAGGAGCCTCTTAAAGAAGTTACAGGTCTGTGAGAGCCAGAAATCTTGCTTGTTTGTAGGTGTCCAAATACTTATTTTCCACCATAATTTGCAAATAAATTCATTAAAAATCCTACAATGTGATTTTCTGGATTTGTTTCCCTCATTTTGTCTGTCATAGTTGAAGTGTACCTATGATGAAAATTACAGGCCTCTCATCTTTTTAAGTGGGAGAACTTGCACAATTGGTGGTTGATTAAATACTTTTTTGCCCCACTGTATCTGATTAGCCAGTGTTAGGCCTATATGTGCACTTGAATTGCATGGCCTTCCTGGCACTAGGGCTGATAAATGAAGTGCACCTACTGCCAACAGCGATTGGAACATAAGGCTTTATCGTTGTTATTTTTTACAGAAATGTTTGGTGATCGACTAGGAATGCCTTGGAGTTCGCGATCGACCGGCTGGTGACCACTGCTTCACATCATGTTCTAAGACTAACTAGCCCACAGGTTCTGCTCCAGCAGTGCTGCCCCCTCAGGCCTCAGGCCAATTGTGGTACTACAAGATACATTTACATGAGTGCTTTTCTGAGAGTGTTCTCTCCTTAATAGACCTCCATTACACCATAATCTACTGTGCTGCTGGTCGTTTTTGTGCCATTTAAGCTTAGGGAATTGTAAATTACATGTAAGACTTTGTTTGATGCTGAATGTGATGCTTACTTTTTCGCTAACAATTCTAAGTTGTTCCCTTCCTCTCTCTAAGAAGCTGGAAATGCATCAATAACAGCAAAGTGTTGACATACACAGTGCGCCTGCTTCAATTATGTCTGAGTACTGCATTTCTCTCTCTCATGCTCTCTCCATTCTGAACTTTCTCTCTCTCTCTCTCTCTCCACATTCCTCCACGCCTCCTTGTCAGCCAAAGCAAACAGCATTCTCAGCAAAGTCTCCTCCACTTTGATCTTCAAAGCCTGTCTCTGTCATCAAAGTGCATCGGGCTGGGGATCGTATCAGCTGGGGAGCCTCCTACGCTCTCGTAACACTACATTGAAACCATTACGCTGAAATGGGTCACTAATAGTTAATTACAGCACCATTTTTCCTATATAGTGCACTACTTTTTATCATGGCCCATAGGGTCTTGGTTAAATGTAGAGCACTATGTATGGTTAAGGTGCCAACTGGGATTCAACCTGGGAGTGGAGTGGAGTGGAGTGGAGTGGAGTGGAGTGGAGTGGATAGTGGAGTGGGTGCTTTGTGATCTTACAGAGCGGTATGTGGGCCAGGGTTAAGAAGTGGATACGATGGAGAGTGTTTGACTTGGAGACAGTTCCCAGAACATTCGTTAGGTCAGGGCAAATGTTCTCATAACACAAACACTGTCCAGTCTTGCTGATGATTAAAGACGGTTTGTTTCAAGGTGGCAAGAACATTCTAGAACACATTTAATCTATTCATTAAAGGTTCCCAGAATATTTCATTAGTTCTGGGAACAGTCTGGTCAGAACATTGAGGTGACATCCAAAAGATTCATTCCCAAAAGACACAAACAGTCCAGTTCTGCAGATGATTCTGCAATGTTTCTTGTAGGGTGCAACAAACATTCACCTGATGTTGCAAGATTATCTATCTCTACTAATGTTCCCAACCTCTTCCCACAACCTAATGAAATGTTTTGGGAACCTTTAAATAACAAAAAAAGGCTGTTCTGTCAAGATTCTTGCAACATTAAAGCAATGTTTTGTGCACCCTGATGCAGACATTATCTGACAGTTTTAATGTATCGGGAACCTCTTGTCATATCCTGACAATGTTCCCACAACCTACTGAAATATTCTGGGAAATGTGTTCTGGGAACATTCCTGTAACATTAGGTGAATATTGTCATTCACAAAAAGGGACATTTTTCTTTCTTTTTGGGGAACAAGTCCCCACAACCAGACTGTTCCCACAACGTAGCAAAACATTCTGGGAACCTTTAAAGAACAAACGAAATGTGTTCTGGGAAGGTTCTTGCTACATCAGACGAATGCTTTATACCGGCAGCTAGCATGTCAGGGGTTAATAGTGTTCGGCCAGTAACCAAAAGGTTGCTGGTTTGAATTCCTGAGCCGTCTAGGTGAAAATTCTGTAGATGTTCCCTTGTGCAAGGCATTTAACCCTATTTTGTAGGTCGCTCAGGACAAGAGCGTCTGCTGAATGACTGAAATTAACCGGTTTGCTGCAAACAAGCGATTGTTCTGGGAACTTTCACATAACCTATATTGGTTTGCTGGGAAAACATTACTGCTATGTTGTGTTATTACAGTACCTGAAATTCTAATGACAACTTTTGGGGAAAGTTACGTGTTGGTTGTTACAGATGTTGTGCACAACATTTTTGTGAACGTCAGGAGAACATTCCAGGTATATTTGATTAAAAATATGTTTTTGGGATGCTAACATCCTAATGTTGGATAGAAATCTAACTAGAACTTAATGTGAATCTTAATTCATGTTCTGGGAATGTTCCTGGTTTGATGGGTGGTTAGGAGAGAGAGAGGGATAGAGTGAGAAGGGAGGGAGAGAGAGAGTGAGGGTGAGAGATATGCAGAAGGAGAGAGAGAGGGATAGAGCGAGAAGGGATGAGAGAGAGAGTGAGGGTGAGGGTGAGAGATATGCAGAAGGAGAGAGAGAGGGATAGAGCGAGAAGGGATGGAGAGAGAGAGAGGGTGAGGGTGAGAGATATGCAGAAGGAGAGAGGGTGAGAGATAAAAGCAAAGCGAGAGTGAGAGGAAGGGAGAGCCACGTCCAGAGGGAGACAAGAGAACCTACGATGTTTAACTCCTCCTGTCCGTCTTTAATCAATATACTGTAGCCTATAGTCCATATACATAACCTCCTCTGGGGTTTAGGAGCGTAATCAGCAGGATAACATATATAATCTCTACGGTATAACCAATACAACACAGCATGACATGTTACAAAATGGAAGCCAGTACCATACACAGCAGAGGTGAGAGTGCAGAGATAAAGAGGTAGAGAGATAAGGGAGAGGAGGTAGTAAGTGAAGGGTAATGGAGGTAGTGTGGATGAACAATGTTATTTTAGATACATTCTGGAATCACTAAGTGACGCCCTCTCCTCCCCTCAATCTCCCCTCTCCTCCCTTCTTCCCCTCTCCTGCCATCCATCTCCCCTCTCCACCCCTCTATCTCCCCACTCCTCCATCTCCCTGTTCCTCCCTTCCTCCCCTCTCCTCCGCATCCCTCCCCTCTATCTCCCCTGTCTACCCTTCCTCCCCTCTCGCCTCGCGTTGCCAGTTTTATAAAAGAGACTGATGACTATGTAATGTCTTGTCAGGAACCCACAGTGTTATTACGGCGCTTCCTCCTCTTTTGAAATATGAACACAGTGTCACCCTAAGGCATCTACACTAACAGAGTGAAGGGTACAAAGGACAGGGTGAGGGAGACAGGGGGAGAGAGGGAGTGAGGGGAGAGAGGGAGACAGGGGGAGAGGGGGAGAGAGGGGAGAGAGGGGGAGAGAGGGAGACAGGGGGAGAGAGGGAGACAGGGGGAGAGAGGGAGTGAGGAGACGTAGGGAGAGAGGGAGACAGGGGGAGAGAGGGAGTGAGGGGAGAGAGGGAGACGGGGAGAGGGGGAGAGAGGGGAGAGAGGGGGAGAGAGGGAGACGGGGAGAGAGGGAGTGAGGAGACGTAGGGAGAGAGGGAGACGGGGGGAGAGAGGGAGTGAGGAGACATAGGGAGAGAGCTGGTGGTACAGCAATGATAGGAGGAGAGAGGGAGTGAGAGGGGGAGAGAGGGAGTGAGGAGACGTAGGGAGAGAGAGCTGGTGGTACAGCAATGATAGGAGGAGAGAGGGAGTGAGAGGGGGAGAGGGGGTGAGGGTGAGAGAGACGTAGGGAGAGAGAGCTGGTGGTACAGCAATGATAGGAGGAGAGAAAAAAGGGGATACACTAGAGTAATAGAGAGACAAAAGGCTGTGGAAGAATGATGGAGAGAAAGAGTGATGGGGCTCTAGAGGAATTGTGCCATCTGCATGTGAAAGAGTTTCTCCTAGGGAAATCTCTCTCTATCGCTCTCTTCTCTCCCTCTCTTTTTTCTCTCTCTTTCACTCTTTTAGAGAAATGAATGATCTTGGGAACACAGAACAGAGGCACTCTCCTTTTTGGAATAAAAGCTTGTTCCTCATATTCACACAGGTCTCTATCCCCCTCTCTCCCTCCCTCTCCCCCTCTCTCTCTCGCTCTCTCTCCCTCTTTTTTTCTCCTCTGGTCTTTGTACTCTGTGAGATATTAAATGGCCTGCGGCGTCCTAGGCCGATCTGAGGCATATCAGTTTGTTAAAGCATCGTTATATCACCTTTGGGACTAAAGCCTGGTGAGCCAGGCCAAACCAGTGGGCGTTTGGAGAAAGGGACATAATCAGAGAACAGGAAATACATATTTAGATTAAAGGACCAAGGGATTGAAACAGGGAGGCATAGAGAGGGCGAGAGAGGGAGGGAGAGAGGTGGAGAGAAAGATATATAAAATAGAAACGAAAGAAAGAAAGTTAAAAGCAGGTGATTATATCCATGCCACCCACCAGCTCCCTCCCTGACAGAACAGAACAGAATTGAAGAGAACACTGCAGGCCAGCAGAACAAGACCAGAACAACAGGTGATAATCAGAGCTGCATTCTAGAACACATTAATGTCAATTTCAGACCCATTATTTCCTTTGTAGGAATGTCAGGCTGCTGACTGACTTGCTTGTTAGAACGGCACCCCTGTAGAGATTAACTCGACTCGGAGAAAAAGGCAGCTCGCTCTGTTTCTTCGATTCAAATGATTCGAAACTCTTTAAGTGCAGTAAGAATGCAACTTTTCTACATACAATTGCAGGGTGAGATTCCTGTAACGCATTTACAGTGCACTGAATATGGGCTAAAATAATTTGGTGGATGCAATGACACAGCTGCCTGTGAACCTTCATCTCTCTCTATTGTTTTGTCACCTGCAATCTATTACAATTATCGTGTTCTTACAATGACATGGCTTCATAATTGTTTTAGTACAATGGCATTATTCTCTATCTCTCCCATCTCCCCAGCCCCATCCCCTTCCCTAGCCCCATCGCCATCTCCATCCCCACTCCCATCCCCAGCCCCTTCTCCAGCCCAAATCCCCAGCCCCTTCTCCAGCCCATCCCCAGCTACTGTAGCTGGTACGGTCTTGTAGAGTTTAGCGCTCAACGATCACTTGGCTGTTTATAAAGTCTGAAAGGTGTGTCCCAGAGGCTTCATAGAGGCAGACAGACATGAAGATTGGGTTTGAGATCCATCGTGAGGCTTCACCGCCGCTCTCATTGGTTATGACAGCCACACAGGCAAATGCACACACACACACGCGCACGAGTGCACACCACACACACACGACAACCAGTATGCCAATTCCTATCTGCCAGCCAGCTGATAAGTGAAAGCGGGCGCTGGGGCTCCGTCTGGGTCGTCATGCTTCAATCCAATAACACCACAGTATAACCCACTTTATGTGCGTGTGTGTGAGTGAGTGGGTGGGTGCGTGCGTATTTGTGTGCATGTGTGTTTATGCCTAGGTCTGTCACCCTCAATCCAATCTCATGACAGTCCCAATGAACTCTATTTGCCTCTCTTCTCAACAAGCCTACAGTAACCTAGCCTGGTAGACGCTAACATTAATGCAGTGTTGTGTGTGTGTGTGTGTGTGTGTGTGTGTGTGTGTGTGTGTGTGTGTGTGTGTGTGTGTGTGTGTGTGTGTGTGTGTGTGTGTGTGTGTGTGTGTGTAATGGCAACCAGAGGGTGGGAATGTGCCAGAGTACAGTAGAAGGCTTTAACATTGTACACTACATATACCATATTACACTACATAACCACGCCATATTACACTACATACACCATATTACACTACATTAACACATCATATTACACTACATTACCACAGCATATTACACAACATTTCCACGCCATATAACAAGACATATACCATATTACACTACATTACCACACCATATTACTCCACATTACCATACAATATTAAACTACATTACCACACCATATTACACTACATTACCACACCATCTTACACTACATTACCACACCATATTAAACTACATTACCACACCATACATTAACCACCTAACTGAGGAACTCAATTTAACCTTGCGCAATACCCTAGATGCAGTTGCACCCCTAAAAACTAAAAACATTTCTCATAAGAAACTAGCTCCCTGGTACACAGAAAATACCCGAGCTCTGAAGCAAGCTTCCAGAAAATTGGAACGGAAATGGCGCCACACCAAACTGGAAGTCTTCCGACTAGCTTGGAAAGACAGTACCGTGCAGTACCGAAGAGCTTAATTGAGGAAAATAAGAACAATCCAAAATTCCTTTTTGATACTGTCACAAAGCTAACTAAAAAGCAGCATTCCCCAAGAGAGGATGACTTTCACTTTAGCAGTGATAAATTCATAAACTTCTTTGAGGAAAAGATTATGATTATTAGAAAGCAAATTATGGACTCCTCTTTAAATCTTCGTATTCCTTCAAAGCTCAGTTGTCCTGAGTCTGCACAACTCTGCCAGGACCTAGGATCAAGAGAGACGCTCAAGTGTTTTAGTACTATATCTCTTGACACAATGATGAAAATAATCATGGCCTCTAAACCTTCAAGCTGCATACTGGACCCTATTCCAACTAAACTACTGAAAGAGCTGCTTCCTGTGCTTGGCCCTCCTATGTTGAACATAATAAACGTCTCTCTATCCACCGGATGTGTACCAAACTCACTAAAAGTGGCAGTAATAAAGCCTCTCTTGAAAAAGCCAAACCTTGACCCAGAAAATATAAAAAACTATCGGCCTATTTCGAATCTTCCATTCCTCTCAAAAATTTCAGAAAAGGCTGTTGCGCAGCAACTCACTGCCTTCCTGAAGACAAAAATGTATACGAAATGCTTCAGTCTGGTTTTAGACCCCATCATAGCACTGAGACGGCACTTGTGAAGGTGGTAAATTACATTTTAATGGCATCGGACCGAGGCTCTGCATCTGTCCTCGTGCTCCTAGACCTTAGTGCTGCTTTTGATACCATCGATCACCACATTCTTTTGGAGAGATTGGAAACCCAAATTGGTCTACACGGACAAGTTCTGGCCTGGTTTAGATCTTATCTGTCGGAAAGATATCAGTTTGTCTCTGTGAATGGTTTGTCCTCTGACAAATCAACTGTACATTTCGGTGTTCCTCAAGGTTCCGTTTTAGGACCACTATTGTTTTCACTATATATTTTACCTCTTGGGGATGTTATTCGAAAACATAATGTTAACTTTCACTGCTATGAGGACGACACACAGCTGTACATTTCAATGAAACATGGTGAAGCCCCAAAATTGCCCTTGCTAGAAGCATGTGTTTCAGACATAAGGAAGTGGATGGCTGCAAACGTTCTACTTTTAAACTCGGACAAAACAGAGATGCTTTTTCTAGGTCCCAAGAAACAAAGAGATCTTCTGTTGAATCTGACAATTAATCTTAATGGTTGTAAAGTTGTCTCAAATTAAACTGTGAAGGACCTCGGCGTTACTCTGGACCCTGATCTCTCTTTTGAAGAACATATCAAGACCATTTCAAGGACAGCTTTTTTTCATCTACGTAACATTGCAAAAATCAGAAACTTTCTGTCCAAAAATGATGCAGAAAAATTAATCCATGCTTTTGTCACTTCTAGGTTAGACTACTGCAATGCTCTACTTTCCGGCTACCCGGATAAAGCACTAAATAAACTTCAGTTAGTGCTAAATACGGCTGCTAGAATCCTGACTAGAACCAAAAAATTTGATCATATTACTCCAGTGCTAGCCTCTCTACACTGGCTTCCTGTCAAAGCAAGGGCTGATTTCAAGATTTTACGGCTGACCTACAAAGCATTACATGGGCTTGCTCCTACCTATCTCTCTGATTTGGTCCTGCCATACATACCTACACGTACGCTACGGTCACAAGACGCAGGCCTCCTAATTGTCCCCAGAATTTCTAAGCAAACAGCTGGAGGCAGGGCTTTCTCCTATAGAGCTCCATTTTTATGGAACGGTCTGCCTACCCATGTCAGAGACGCAAACTCGGTCTCAACCTTTAAGTCTTTACTGAAGACTCATCTCTTCAGTGAGTCATATGATTGAGTGTAGTCTGGCCCAGGAGTGGGAGGGTGAACGGAAAGGCTCTGGAGCAACGAACCACCCTTGCTGTCTCTGCCTGGCCGGTTCCCCTCTTTCCACTGGGATTCTCTGCCTCTAACCCTATTACAGGGGCTGAGTCACTGGCTTACTGGGGCTCTCTCATGCCGTCCCTGGAAGGGGTGCGTCACCTGAGTGGGTTGATTCACTGATGTGGTCATCCTGTCTGGGTTGGCGCCCCCCCTTGGGTTGTGCCATGGCGGAGATCTTTGTGGACTATACTCAGCCTTGTCTCAGGATGGTAAGTTGGTGGTTGAAGATATCCCTCTAGTGGTGTGGGGGCTGTGCTTTGGCAAAGTGGGTGGGGTTATATCCTTCCTGTATGGCCCTGTCCGGGGGTGTCCTCAGATGGGGCCACAGTGTCTCCTGACCCCTCCTGTCTCAGCCTCCAGTATTTATGCTGCAGTAGTTTATGTGTCGGGAGGCTAGGGTCAGTTTGTTATATGCGTTCTCTAATTCTCTCCTTCTCTGTTTCTTTCTCTCTCTCGGAGGACCTATTCGACCATGCTGGTCATTTATGAACATTTGAACATCTTGGCCATGTTCTGTTATAATCTCCACTCGGCACAGCCAGAAGAGGACTGGCCACCCCACATATGCTCTCTCTAATTCTCTCTTTCTTTCTCTCTCGGAGGACCTGAGCCCTAGGACCATGCCCCAGGACTACCTGACATGATGACTCCTTGCTGTCCCCAGTCCACCTGACCGTGCTGCTGCTCCAGTTTAAACTGTTCTGCCTCATTATTATTCGACCATGCTGGTCATTTATGAACATTTGAACATCTTGGCCATGTTCTGTTATAATCTCCACCCGGCACAGCCAGAAGAGGACTGGCCACCCCACATAGCCTGGTTCCTCTCTAGGTTTCTTCCTAGGTTTTGGCCTTTCTAGGGAGTTTTTTCTAGCCACCGTGCTTCTACACCTGCATTGCTTGCTGTTTGGGGTTTTACGCTGGGTTTCTGTACAGCACTTTGAGATATCAGCTGATGTACGAAGGGCTATATAAATACATTTGATTTGATTTGATTTGATATTGCACTACATTACCACACCATATTACAATACATTACCACACCATAGTACACTACATATACCATATTACACTACATATACAACAATACACTACCACACCATTTACACTACATTACCACACCATGTCACACTATATATACAATATTAGACTACATTACCACACCATCTTACACTAAATTAGCACATCATATTACACTACATATGCAACATTACACTACATTACCACACCATGTCACACTATATATACATTATTACACTACACTACCACATCATATTACACTACATTACCACATCATATTACACTACATTACCACATCATATTACACTACATTACCACATCATATTACACTACATATACAACATTACCAAACCATTTCACACTATATATACATATTACAATAAATTACCACACCATATTACAATTTATTAAAGGTAACTGAGCTAAACGACTACCGCCCCGTAGCACTCACTTCCGTCATCATGAAGTGCTTTGAGAGACTAGTCAAGGACCATATCACCTCCACCCTACCTGACACCCTAGACCCACTCCAATTTGGTTACCGCCCAAATAGGTCCACAGACGACGCAATCGCAACCACACTGCACACTGCCCTAACCCATCTGGACAAGAGGAATACCTATGTGAGAATGCTGTTCATCGACTACAGCTCAGCATTTAACACCATAGTACCCTACAAACTCATCATCAAGCTCGAGACCCTGGTTCTCGACCCCGCCCTGTGCAACTGGGTACTGGACTTCCTGACGGGCCATCCCCAGGTGGTGAGGGTAGGTAACAACATCTCCAGCCCGCTGATCCTCAACACTGGGGCCCCACAAGGGTGTGTTCTGAGCCCTCTCCTGTACTCCCTGTTCCCCCACGACTGCGTGGCCATGCACGCCTCCAACTCAATCATCAAGTTTGCGGACGACACTACAGTGGTAGGTTTGATCACCAACAACGACGAGACGGTCTACAGGGAGGAGGTGAGGGCCCTCGGAGTGTGGTGTCAGGAAAATAACCTCAAACTCAACGTCAACAAAACAAAGGAGATGATTGTGGACTTCCAAGAAACAGCAGAGGGAGCACCCCCCTATCCATATCGATGGGACAGTAGTGGGTAGTACGTTTTATGTTCCTCGGCGTACACATCATGGACAAACTGAATTGGTCCACCCACACAGACAGCGTCGTGAAGAAGGCGCAGCAGCGCCTCTTCAACCTCAGGAGGCTGAAGAAATTTGGCTTGTCACCAAAAGCACTCACAAACTTCTACAGATGCACAATCGAGAGCATCCTGTCGGGCTGTATCACCGTCTGGTATGGCAACTGCTCCGCCCACAACTGTAAGAGGGTAGTGAGGTCTGCACAACGCATCACCGGGGGCAAACTACCTGCCCTCCAGGACACCTACACCACCCGATGTCACAGGAAGGCCTTAAAGATCATCAAGGACAACAACCACCCGTGCCACTGCCTGTTCACCCCGCTATCATCCAGGAGGCGAGGTCAGTACAGGTGCATCAAAGCAGGGACCGTGAGACTGAAAAACAGCTTCTATCTCAAGGCCATTTGACTGTTAAACAGCCACCACTAACATTGAGTGGCTGCTGCCAACACACTGACTCAACTCCAGCCACTTTAATAATGGGAATTGATGGAAATTGATGTAAAATATATCACTAGCCACTTTAAACAATGCTACTTAGTATAATGTTTACATACCCTACATTATTCATCTCATATGTATATGTATATACTGTACTCTATATCATCTACTGCATCTTTATGTAATACATGTATCACTAGCCACTTTAAACTATGCCACTTTGTTTACATACCCTACATTACTCATCTGATATGTATATACTGCACTCGATATCATCTACTGCATCTTGCCTATGCTGATCTGTACCATCACTCATTCATATACATTTATGTACATACTCTTCATCCCTTTACACTTGTGTGTATAAGGTAGCAGTTTTGGAATTGTTAGGTTAGATTACTCGTTGGTTATTAGTGCATTGTCGGAACTAGAAGCACAAGCATTTCGCTACACTCGCATTAACATCTGCTAACCATGTGTATGTGACAAATACATTTTATTTTATTACCACACCATATTACAATATATCTTCATACCATATAAAAATATATTACCATACCATATTACACAACATTACCACACCATATTACACGACATTACCACATCATGTTACACTACATTACCACACTATTTTACACTACATTACCACACCATATTACACTACATTATCACAATTTCCTGCACTACCTTACAACACAATATTACAGTTCTCTAGGCATGGGTCATGCTACATTGGATGTGAGTGAGCAGTGAGGGTATCTTATTATGTGGGATGTAACCATTTGGATAGGGAGTACTTGTGTTGCTATGTTTGTCCTCACAGTTATCATGTGCTTACTGTACCATGAAGATTATACACAAAATATGGTAAGTATTCAGTACCATAGCAACCCTTCACACAGTAGAGTCCTTTGAGTGAGAGTATTCAGTACCATAGCAACCTCTTCATACTGTAGTCCTTTGAGCGAGAGTATTCAGTACCATAGCAACCTCTTCATACTGTAGAGTCCTTTGAGCGAGAGTATTCAGTACCATAGCAACCTCTTCATACTGTAGAGTCCTTTGAGCGAGAGTATTCAGTACCATAGCAACCTCTTCATACTGTAGAGTCCTTTGAGCGAGAGTATTCAGTACCATAGCAACCTCTTCATACTGTAGAGTCCTTTGAGCGAGAGTATTCAGTACCATAGCAACCTCTTCATACTGTAGAGTCCTTTGAGCGAGAGTATTCAGTACCATAGCAACCTCTTCATACTGTAGAGTCCTTTGAGTGAGAGTATTCAGTACCATAGCAACCTCTTCATACTGTAGAGTCCTTTGAGTGAGAGTATTCAGTACCATAGCAACCTCTTCATACTGTAGAGTCCTTTGAGCGAGAGTATTCAGTACCATAGCAACCTCTTCATACTGTAGAGTCCTTTGAGCGAGAGTATTCAGTACCATAGCAACCTCTTCATACTGTAGAGTCCTTTGAGCGAGAGTATTCAGTACCATAGCAACCTCTTCATACTGTAGAGTCCTTTGAGTGAGAGTATTCAGTACCATAGCAACCTCTTCATACTGTAGAGTCCTTTGAGCGAGACTATTCAGTACCATAGCAACCTCTTCATACTGTAGAGTCCTTTGAGCGAAAGTATTCAGTACCATAGCAACCTCTTCATACTGTAGAGTCCTTTGAGCGAGAGTATTCAGTACCATAGCAACCTCTTCATACTGTAGAGTCCTTTGAGCGAGAGTATTCAGTACCATAGCAACCTCTTCATACTGTAGTCCTTTGAGCGAGAGTATTCAGTACCATAGCAACCTCTTCATACTGAGAGTCCTTTGAGCGAGAGTATTCAGTACCATAGCAACCTCTTCATACTGTAGAGTCCTTTGAGCGAGAGTATTCAGTACCATAGCAACCTCTTCATACTGTAGAGTCCTTTGAGCGAGAGTATTCAGTACCATAGCAACCTCTTCATACTGTAGAGTCCTTTGAGCGAGAGTATTCAGTACCATAGCAACCTCTTCATACTGTAGAGTCCTTTGAGCGAGAGTATTCAGTACCATAGCAACCTCTTCATACTGTAGAGTCCTTTGAGCGAGAGTATTCAGTACCATAGCAACCTCTTCATACTGTAGAGTCCTTTGAGCAAGAGTATTCAGTACCATAGCAACCTCTTCATACTGTAGAGTCCTTTGAGCGAGAGTATTCAGTACCATAGCAACCTCTTCATACTGTAGTCCTTTGAGCGAGAGTATTCAGTACCATAGCAACCTCTTCATACTGTAGAGTCCTTTGAGCGAGAGTATTCAGTACCATAGCAACCTCTTCATACTGTAGAGTCCTTTGAGCGAGAGTATTCAGTACCATAGCAACCTCTTCATACTGTAGAGTCCTTTGAGCGAGAGTATTCAGTACCATAGCAACCTCTTCATACTGTAGAGTCCTTTGAGCGAGAGTATTCAGTACCATAGCAACCTCTTCATACTGTAGAGTCCTTTGAGTGAGAGTATTCAGTACAATAGCAACACCTTCACACAGTAGAGGCCTTTGAGCAAGATAATTCAGTACCATAGCAACCTCTTCAGACTCTAGAGGCCATTGAGCGAGATAATTCAGTATCCTAGCATCCTGTTCACACTGTAGAGTCCTTTGAGTGAGAGTATTCAGAATCCTAGCGTCCTCTTTACAAAATAGAGTCCTTTGAGCGAGAGTATTCAGCATCATAGCAACCCCTTCACACAGTAGAGTCTTTTGAGTGAGAGTATTCATTATTGTAGCAACCTCTTCACAAAGTAGAGGCCTTTGAGCGAGAGTTTTTTGTACCATAGCAACCTCTTCACACAGTAGAAGTCTTTGAGCGAGAGTTTTCAGTATCGTAGCAACCCCTTCACACAGTAGAGGCCTTTGCGAGAGTATTCAGTATATAACATTTCATTATATTACTGTGGATCTGGTTTCTGCAATAATAGATGAGTGAGTGAGCAGAAAGTTTATCTTATTACAAGGCTGTAACAGATTGATTAAGTTGGTTATGTTAATGTGCTTTATGACCTTTTAGTGGTAATAGTGTATTTTCCATTTGGTTTCTATTCTGTACATAATACTAGTTGTGCAGTTAGCAACCTCTCTACAGTTGTCTACAATGCTCTTAGAACACTGATTGTTTACGTCTGGGGCAATAGTTTAGGCCTGTCCAAATGACACCCTATTCCCTTATAGTGCAAAACATTTGACCAACAGTTAGGTCTGAGTCCCAAATAGCATTCCTATGGGCCCTGTCCTAAAGTACTGAACTATGAAGGGAATAGGCTATAATTTGGGAACCAGTCAAGCATTTCACTAGACAGTAAGTTTTCTCATAAGATGCGAGGGCACATAAACAGTTACCCCATCACAAAGCCACACTTTTACTTCACTAACCGTTGTTCCCAGTTTCACCTCAGGTATTCATAGACTAGCCTGTTTTTACCGTAATCATAGACTAGCCTACATTTACGTAATCATAGACCAGCCTACATTTACGGTAACCATAGACTAGCCTACATTTACGATAATCAAATACTAGCCTACATTCACAGTAATCATAGACTAGTCTACATTTACAGTTATCATAGTCTAGCCTACATTTACGGTAATCATAGACTAGCCTTCATTTACAGTAATCATAGTCTGCCTACATTTACGGTAACCTATTACTAGCCTACATTTACGTAATCATAGACTAGCCTACATTTACAGTAATCATAGTCTAGCCTACATTCACGGTAATCATAGACTAGCCTACATTTACAGTAATCATAGTCTGTCTACATTTACGGTAACCATAGACTAGCTTACATTTATGGTAACCATAGACTAGCCTACATTTACGGTAACCATAGACTAGCCTATATTTACGGTAACCATAGACTAGCCTACATTTACGGTAACCATAGACTATTCTTCAGAGTGTGCTCCCAGACTGAGTGTAATTTTGGCTGAGGACTCTCTCTTTTGTCTCTCTATTGCCTCTCTATTGTCTCTCTCTCTCTCTCTCTCTCTCTCTCTCGCGCTCTCTCTCCCTTCCTTCTTCCATCCCTCCCTCCCTCCCTCCCTCCTTTTTTTCTCACTTTCTTCTCTCTCTCTGAGTCAGTCAGCCATTCAGACCGTGTTTTAATGAAGCACTAGAACCATTAGAACAGGCCAAGAGTGATTAGTGATTAGCACTGCCTGGTAACATGTTCTGACTGTGTCCCAAATAGCACCCTATTCCCTATAGAGTGCACTTCTTTGGACCCCACACACACCCATAGTGCACTATGTAGGAAATAGGGTGCCATTTTTGAGGCAGCATCTGTTGTAATGAGTGAAACAACACAATACTGAGCGGTTGTCATTATGGAATATTATCATCAGAAATGCACAGAAACAGAAATACAATTTGACTAAGAAAAGCTCAGTTCAGTTCCACATTCACACATTGAAAGAAAGTTACAGATTGACCTATTACTTAAAAAGTGATGTATTGGGTGGCATTGCATGGTATTGTTTCCATGTTGTAGGTTTATTTACATTTTAAAACGTGAAAATGCAGTCGGAATGGATATCCACATCGACGGGACAGTAGTGGAGAGGGTGCAAAGTTTTAACTTCCTCGGTGTACATATCACCAACAAACTGAAATGGTCCACGCTGTCATGACGTTGGCCTGGGGGTAGGTTTATGACAGTCATAAATACCTCTTCCCCCCTTTTCCTTTCTCTACCCTACTGAGGTTACATTTTAAAAAACCTTGGTTAACATAGAGATTCTGGGAACATCAGTATGTGGGGCGAAATGAACTATATTCTGGTAATCCGACCAATTGAACATATGCGGTGGTACTTAATGAATATGATGTCAGTTCGGTTGTCATCTGAGACATTCTCATCAATGATAAGACGACATAAACTCTACCGTGGAAGGTCTACACATCAGTGTTATCAGATTCACATGGAATTGTTGTTCAATTTAAATGTTTGAAAATGAAATTATTTGTGATGGGATGAAATGTGATATTAGCTTCTAAAATGTGAGATGTGGGTTTTCATAAGTTAGGGCTGCTCACTCAGTGGCCCGCCCATGTGAAGAGAGAGAGGTTGTAAACTATGAAATACACCCCTTTTCTCCCTTCCTATATAAAGCCTTGACGACAACATAACTTTCTGTCCCGAGGATGTGAGGATAACGATCCCATGTCAGAATGGTTCAGATAATAACTACAGAACGAAGCCAACATCAGCGTGAGCTTTGGTTGCGAAATGGTATGAACTTTGAACTCTTATTCACTACAGAAGTGATACCTCCTAGCCGTTGAGTTAGCAACAGCAGCTGCAAACGCAGGTTAGGAAGGAACAGAGTACCCCGTCTACCACACAACGACGTTACTACAACGTATCCAAGTGACCACCAGAGACATTCTTCAAAGGACAGAGGACTCGGTTTGGCAACACGGCCTTCCATCTACCACCAACCTACTGAAGCGCAGCTCAGAATAAATATTTATTGCATTTTCCTTTTCCAAGTGGGCGGTAATTCAGAATGCATAAGATACTGTATTTACGATAGCACAGCTTTGCCTTGTACCAGTCTCCCGCTCTTTCACTCAACTCATCCCCTTTTCCTTTGTGTAACAAGCTGTCATATCTGTTCCGTCCGCTAGGGACGTTTTCCTTTATGACGGCAATTTGTAATCAAGTTATGATTTAATTATGTGTATGTGTAATTCTGTGTGATTAGTTAGGTATTTAGTAAATAAATAATTAAACCCAATTTTGTATTGCTGATTGTTAGCCAGGGTTCTTGCAGATAACCAAGAATGTACAACTTTCAGATGAGACTGAAGTAAGATGAAGAGACTGAATTAAGGTGACGATTAATATTGACTGCTATTGATGTAAAGTATTACTAGTTCTTTAGGAGTTTATTCGGGAGATAACAGCTCTATAAATATTATTTTGTGGTGCCCGACTAGTTAATTACATTTACATGATTAGCTCAATCAGGTGATATTAATTACGGAGAAATTATTTTATAGAATAGCATGTCATATCAATTAATCCAGCATAGCCAAAGACACGACAACGCACACAGACAGTGTGGTGAAGAATGCGCATCAGCGCCTCTTCCGCCTCAGAACGCTGAAAAAATGTGGCTTGTCATCGAAAGCCCTCACTAACTTTTACAAGTGGATAATTGAGAGCATCCTGTTGGCCTGGTACGGCAACTGCACCGCCCTCAACCGCAGGGCTCTTCAGAGGGTCTGCAAACTACCTGCCCTCCAGGACACCTACAACACCCAATGTCACAGGAAGGCAAACAAGATCAAGGACAATAACCACCCGAGCCACTACCTGTTCACCCCGCTTCCATCCAGAAGGCGAGGTCAGTACAGGTGCATCAAAGCTGAGACAGTGAGATTGAAAAACAGCTTCTATCTCAAGGCCATCAGACTGTTAAACAGCCACCACTAGCACAGAGAAGATGCTGCCTACATACAGACTTGATTTCATTGGCCTCTTTAATAAATGGAACACTAGTCACTTTAATAATGCCATTTTAATCATGTTTACTTATCTCACATTACTCATCTCATATGTATATACTGTACACTGTATCTTTACTTTCTATTCACTCTGTCACTGCTCAACCATATATGTTATACTTATATATTCTCATCCCATTCCTTTACTAGATTGAATTTATTAGGTTTTGTTGTGGAATTTGTTAGATATTAGGTTTTGTTGTGAAATTTGTTAGATATTAGGTTTTGTTGTGGAATTTGTTAGATATTAGGTTTTGTTGTGGAATTTGTTAGATATTAGGTTTGGTTGTGGAATTGTTAGATATTAGGTTTGGTTGTGGAATTGTTAGATATTAGGTTTGGTTGTGGAATTGTTAGATATTAGGTTTTGTTGTGGAATTGTTTAGATATTAGGTTTTGTTGTGGAATTAGTTAGATATTAGGTTTTGTTGTGGTATTGTTAGATATTAGGTTTTGTTGTGGAATTGTTAGATATTAGGTTTTGTTGTGGAATTTGTTGGATATTAGGTTTGTTTGTGGAATTTGTTGGATATTAGGTTTTGTTGTGGAATTTGTTGGATATTACCTGTTAGATAGTGCTGCACTATCGGATCTAGAAGCAGAAGCATTTCACTACACTCACAATGACATCTGCTAACCATGTGTATGTGACCAATACAATTTGATTTGATTTGATATACATAGTGTTTATGTCATAGAAACATGCAAATTGTGGATATTCAGTTGAGTGTGTGCATCAAGATTATGTAAAAAAATATATATTCTCAATAATGGGGTACAGTTTGGGTAAAAAACTAAAACCTGGGAGACTATACGTGTGCAACTTTCTTTATTTTGATAGTTTATGGTAAATATTGGGTACCACACACACACTTATTTCTCTGAGTTCCTCCTCCAAGACGACACTAGTGGCAAGTCTGTTTTTCAGTCCAGAAGATGTGAGAGTTACTGTAAATGTCAAGGGAAATGACCTATTGCCTGTTCTTTGGAGCTCTGTTATTCCATGTCTCCTTTCCTCCTTTTCCCTTTGTCATATGAGGATGGAATGACACAGAGAGAGAGGAAGAGCGAGAGAAAAAGAGAGAGAGAGAGAGCAGAAAAGTAACTTCCTTTTAGAGTAACAATACACAAATGACAAAGTATTTTCCAGTTCCTCTTCCTGTCTTTAGATTGAACAATAAAATATAACTTGTATTCAAATGGTTTTCTATGCTCCTTGTTAGCAAGAATTGCCCCAAACATCATGACCATCATATTGCTAGAAAAAGAACTCACTAAAACTCTGGTGAGATACTGCCTTTGACAAAGCTGCATGGAAAACATGCAATTAACAATACACAGTGACAGGAGTCTGATAACGAGGCAGAAATATGAGTAGATTTGTAACAAAGTCAACTATTCAAAACAACATTTGGTTTATCTGGGAGCGTATGGTAAATTGGACTGCTATGGCATTAGTTTAATGATGGAGAAAACTGAGACATAAGGATATGCATGTGTGTGTGTGTGTGTGTGTGTGTGTGTGTGTGTGTGTGTGTGTGTGTGTGTGTGTGTGTGTGTGTGTGTGTGTGTGTGTGTGTGTGTGTGTGTGTGTGTGCATGTGTGTGTGTATGAATGTGCATAGATTTCCACCCCCTCTCTCATTTGGGAGTCAGGCTTTTGTACGCCTCCTCAGAGTTGAACACCAACGCCTGCTAGTATGGTCCTGATAGTGGTCTGTCTGGTATCTACCCCTATAGTCCTGATAGTGGTATGTCTGGTATCTACCCCTATAGTCCTGATAGTTGTCTGTCTGGTATCTGCCCCTATGGCCTTGCTATGAAAGAGAGAGAGGGATGGAGGGAGAGAGGGAGAGAGAAAGATTAGTGTGAGAGGGAAACACAGCACTGATATGCATGTTTCCTCGCCATCCCTTGCTATTGTAATAACACCGCCCTAAAACTGATCTGTATGGCGACCCATCCACAACTCACACAGTCTGATCAGAGGGTTAACCAGCTCACAGATTCTGGTCAGAGATTTAACCAGAGGTTTAACCAGCTCACAGATTCTGGTCAGAGGGTTAACCAGCTCACAGTCTGGTCAGAAGTCACAGGGTTAACCAGCTCACATATTCTGGTCAGAGGTTTAACCAGCTCACAGTCTGGTCAGAGGTCACAGGGTTAACCAGCTCACAGATTCTGGTCAGAGGTTTAACCAGCTCACAGTCTGGTCAGAGGTCACAGGGTTAACCAGCTCACAGTCTGGTCAGAGGTCACAGGGTTAACCAGGTCAAAGAGTCTGGTCAGAGGTCACAGGGTTAACCAGGTCAAAGAGTCTGGTCAGAGGGTTAACCAGAGATGAATGGAAGTCAGCTATGCAGTCCAGCGCACTAGAGAGTTGTGGAGAAACACTTGTTCCTGGAGTTAGCTGCCAGCATGTATTATACAGAGAGCAGTCCACAGAGCTGTTCAAGGTCAGAAGAATCCTGGATCAATTGGAATAAAACAAGGGTTTCACTGAGGCAAAGCCACAGGCGGTACAAGTCTGGACATACACTCCGGAGGCCAACCAAGCCCCAGCGTGTGTGTGTGCGTGTGTGCGTGGCCATGTTTGTGTGTGTGCGTGTGTAGTGAACAAATATTTATCATATAGGCTATATTATCTACCTCAAATGCGACCTGTTATAAGACTCCGCAATTGACATGAAACATAAAGATAATTAAGCAATATCCAGGAGACTATAGTTGAGTTGCAGAAATAGGAAGGTCAAGAAATGTCTGAAAATAGATTTAATATCATAGATTTAATATTATAGATTTAAAATCATAGATTTAAAATCCTAGATTTAATATCATGCATTTAATATCATACATTTAATATCATAGATGTAATATCATTGATTTAATATCATACATTTAATATCATACATTTAATATAATAGATTTACGAGCATAGATTTACAATCAGATTTAATGTCATTGATTTAATATAATTAATTTAATGTCATTCATTTAATATCATACATTTAATGTCATTGATTTAATATCATTAATTTAATGTAATTCATTTAATATCCTAGATTTAATATTGTTGATTTAATATCATAGTTTTAATATCCTGGATGTAATATGGTTGATTTAATATCATAGTTTTAATACCCTGGATGTAATATGGTTGATTTAATATCATAGTTTTAATATCCTGGATGTAATATCGTTGATTTAATATCATAGTTTTAATATCCTGGATGTAATATCGTTGATTTAATATCATAGTTTTAATATCCTGGATGTAATATCGTTGATTTAATATCATAGTTTTAATACCCTGGATGTAATATCGTTGATTTAATATCATAGTTTTAATATCCTGGATGTAATATCGTTGATTTAATATCATAGTTTTAATATCCTGGATGTAATATCACTGTAAAATGAACAATTCACATAGAAGGCATACAGCTTCAGTTACATAGCATCAACCAGTATGACAAGGCAGAGGGTAGCGTAGCAGTTGAGAGCGTTGGGCCAGTAATCCAAAGGTTGCTAGTTTGAATCCCAGAGCAGACTAGATAAAACATCTGTCTATGTGTCCTTGTACAATGCCCTTTAGCCTAGTCGCTCTAGATAAAATATTATTCTAGGCTTGAAGGTCTTAGAGTTACAAGGCAAAGCATTAACAAGCCAGAAGCCTATAGGCAATTAGACTTAACAACCTTTTTCCATGGGCAGGATACAGGATAAGAAGCAGAACAAAGGCATTTCATTCCATTTATAACATTGGAAGGTGAGAATTTGTTGTACAAAACCCTACCAGCATTGACCAATCAAACGATACCAAGTTACAATAACCATCTGATCACCCTGTCCCAATCTCCACAGGATGTCACAGCTTTCAAAGGGGTGAGTGGGGGATGAGTCCAATGCAACTGGATTCCTAAAGACAATAAAACCTATTTGCATACTGTAGTTTAGAGTTCCCCCTGCACAGATACAAGTTACCACAGAGATCATACATCCATATAGATAGCATCAGAGTTCATCTCAGGGGACCAAACATGGCTGCATTATATCATTCTATCACACGCTTCAGTAGTCAGTCTGTTGGACACTGTGTGAGACAGAGAGAGGCATTTTGGACCCTTGATGAGGGAAGGGCTGACTGGTGCTTGGGCATTGTTTTGGGCCATTTGTCATGCGGACCCAAACTTGACAGAGAGCACATAAATTAGGGATTAGCCCAAATGTGCTAGTGTCAGGCTAATGCCCTCTGCAGCAGAACGACTCCCCACCAATTCCTTTCTCTTCTCATCGTCCAATGCCTGGTTCAGCGAACAGGGCCCTCTGTGCTAAAGGGCCTGAAGTATGGCCCTCCTAGTGGGGCATACTCTCCCTGCTGCCTCCCTTCCCTCTGGATCTCCACAGGACAAGGTAGGGGAGTAGTCCACCTTGCTGGCCCCAATTTCCACCTCACAGCTGGGGCACTGTGATCTTGCTCTGATGCCTGACTCCCAAACCACTGGAGCTCTGCTTTTGAGAAAAACCCCTCTCTCATGGTGGGATCAAATGCATTTTCTTTACCTCCTGAGGTTAATACTCTCTCTCTCTCTCATAATTAAATTCTCTCGCTCTCACTCTCCCTCTCTCTCTGAATTCAATTCAAAGGGGCTTTATTAGCATGTTAAGTCTCAGGGTTTTGCTCACCTAAATTAAAATTCCTCATGATAATCTGTAGACCATGCTATTTACCAAGAGAGTTTTCATATATATTTTTCTTAGCTCTCTACTTACCACCGCAAACTGATGCTGGCACTAAGACTGCACTCAATGAGCTGTATAGGGCCATAAGCAAACAAGAAAATACATGTTTAGGGGTGGCAAGGTGGTTAGAGAGTTGGGCTAGTAACTGAAAGATTGAATCCCCGAGCTGACAAGGTACAAATCTGTCATTCTAGCCCCCAGGTGGTGAGGGTAGGCAACAGCACATCTGTCACGCTGACCCTCAACACGGGGGCCCCTCAGGGCTCCATGCTTAGTCCCCTCCTGCACTCCCTGTTTACCCACGACTGCATGACCATAATGAAGTTTTCTGACAACACGACAGTTGTTGGCCTGATCACCGACAGCAATGAAACCACCTATAGAGAGGAGGTCAGAGACCTGGTAGTGTCCTTCCAGGACAATAACCTCTCCCTCAATGTGGGCAAGACAAATGGGCTGATCATGGGCAACAGGAAATGGAAGTTGAAGCATGCCCCCGTCCACATCGATGGGGCTGTAGTGGAACGGATTGATAGCTTCAAGTTCATCGGTGTCCATCTCACTATCTCACTAATGAATGTGGTCCACATACACAAACCCAGTCGTGAAGAAGGTATGACAACTTCTCTATACCAGACGGTGTCCGAGGAGGCCCTAAAAACTGTCAAAGACTCCAACCACACAAATCATAGACTGTTCTCTCTGCTACCACACAAGGGTACAGATGCACCAAGTCTGGAACCAGCTGGACCCTGAACAGCTTCTACCTTCAAGTCATAGAACTACTAAATAGTTAATAACCGATAGCTACCTGGCCTATGTGCATTTACTATTTTTGCCCTAACTCTTTTGACTCATCACAGACATTGCTGCTGTTTCTTATCTATGTTGTTGCCTAATCACTTTATCCCCACCTACAGTTGAAGTTGGAAGTTTACATATGCCTTAGCCAACGACATTTCAACTCAGTTTTTCACAATTCCTGACATTTAATCCTAGTAAAAATTCCCTGTCTTAGGTCATTTAGGATCACCATTTTATTTTAAGAATGTGAAATGTCAGAATAATAGTAGAGAGAATGATTCGTTTCAGCTTTTATTTCTTTCATCACATTCCCAGTGGGTCAGAAGTTTACATACACTCAATTAGTATTTGGTAGCATTGCCTTTAAAATGTTTAACTTAGGTCAAACGTTTCGGGTGGCCTTCCACAAGCTTCCACAAGTTCCTCCTGACAGAGCTGGTGTAACTGCATCAGGTTTGTAGGCCTCCTTGCTCATACACGCTTTTTCAGTTCTGCCCACAAAGTTTCTATGGGATGGAGGTCAGGGTTTTGTGATGGCCACTCCAATACCTTGACTTTGTTGTCCTTCAGCCATTTTGCCACAACTTTGGAAGTATGCTTGGGTTCATTTGGAAGATCCATTTGCGACCAACCTTTAACTTCCTGACTGATGTCTTGAGATGTTGCTTCAATATATCCACATAACTTTCCTAATTTTCCTTTACCTCATGATGCCATCTATTTTGTGAAGTGCACCAATCCCTCCTGCAGCAAAGCACAACATGATGCTGCCACCCCTGTTCTTCAGGTTAGGGATGGTGTTCTTCGGCTTGCAATCCTCCCCCTTTTTCCTCCAAACATAACGATGGCCATTATGGCCAAACAGTTCTATTTTTGTTTCAACAGACCAGAGGACATTTCTCCAAAAAGTACGATCTTTGTCCCCATGTGCAGTTGCAAACCGTAGTCTGGGTTTTTTAAAGGAGCCGGGACCACGAACCGCTCCACTTGCAAAGCTGCTTGCGTTTTGACCCCCAGGCACGCTACTCATATTGAAGTCTACAAGGCCTTTGTTGGATCTTTTATTTCAGAATCCTTAAGAGAAAGTCTTACAAGGGCTGGAGATAAAGCTCTTAATATGAATCAAAGACATCTATGTTATTTGCTTTGTACTTGAAATGAAATAATTCTTTAATCATCTCGATAATTGAAAAATATCTTCCTTCAACAGTATGACTCACTCTCCCTTCAACAGTATGACTCACTCTCCCTTCAATAGTATGACTCACTCTCCCTTCAACAGTATGGCTCACTCTCCCTTCAACAGTATGACTCACTCTCCCGTCAATAATATGACTCACTCTCCCTTCAATAGTATGGCTCACTCTCCCTTCAATAGTATGGCTCACTCTCCCTTCAATAGTATGACTCACTCTCCCTTCAATAGTATGACTCACTCTCCCGTCAATAGTATGACTCACTCTCCCTTCAACAGTATGACTCACTCTCCCTTCAACAGTATGACTCACTCTCCTTCAACAGTATGACTCACTCTCCCTTCAACAGTATGACTCACTCTCCCTTCAACAGTATGACTCACTCTCCCTTCAATAGTATGACTCACTCCTTCCCTTCAACAGTATGACTCACTCTCCCTTCAATAGTATGACTCACTCTCCCTTCAACAGTATGACTCACTCTCCCTTCAATAATATGACTCACTCTCCCTTCAATATAACGGCTCACTCTCCCTTCAATAGTATGACTCACTCTCCCTTCAATAGTATGGCTCACTCTCCCTTCAACAGTATGACTCACTCTCCCTTCAACAGTATGACTCACTCTCCCTTCAACAGTATGACTCACTCTCCCTTCAACAGTGTGACTCACTCTCCCTTCAACAGTATGACTCACTCTCCCTTCAACAGTATGACTCACTCTCCCTTCAATAGTATGGCTCACTCTCCCTTCAACAGTATGACTCACTCTCCCTTCAATAGTATGGCTCACTCTCCCTTCAATAGTATGGCTCACTCTCCCTTCAATAGTATGACTCACTCTCCCTTCAACAGTATGGCTCACTCTCCCTTCAATAGTATGGCTCACTCTCCCTTCAATAGTATGACTCACTCTCCCTTCAACAGTATGGCTCACTCTCCCTTCAATAGTATGACTCACTCTCCCTTCAACAGTATGGCTCACTCTCCCTTCAACAGTATGACTCACTCTCCCTTCAATAGTATGGCTCACTCTCCCTTCAACAGTATGACTCACTCTCCCTTCAACAGTGTGACTCACTCTCCCTTCAACAGTGTGACTCACTCTCCCTTCAACAGTGTGACTCACTCTCCCTTCAACAGTATGACTCACTCTCCCTTCAACAGTATGACTCACTCTCCCTTCAATAGTATGACTCACTCTCCCTTCAACAGTATGGCTCACTCTCCCTTCAACAACTCACTCTCCCTTCAACAGTATGACTCACTCTCCCTTCAACAGTATGACTCACTCTCCCTTCAACAGTATGACTCACTCTCCCTTCAACAGTATGACTCACTCTCCCTTCAATAGTATGACTCACTCTCCCTTCAACAGTATGACTCACTCTCCCTTCAATAATATGACTCACTCTCCCTTCAATAATATGACTCACTCTCCCTTCAATAATATGACTCACTCTCCCTTCAATAATACTCTCCCTTCAATAATATGACTAACTCTCCCTTCAATAATATGACTCCCTTCAATAATATGACTCTCTCCCTTCAACAGTATGGCTCACTCTCCCTTCAATAGTATGACTCACTCTCCCTTCAACAGTATGGCTCACTCTCCCTTCAACAGTATGGCTCACTCTCCCTTCAACAGTATGGCTCACTCTCCCTTCAACAGTATGACTCACTCTCCCTTCAACAGTATGACTCACTCCCTTCCCTTCAACAGTATGACTCACTCTCCCTTCAATAGTATGACTCACTCTCCCTTCAACAGTATGACTCACTCTCCCTTCAACAGTATGACTCACTCTCAACCTTCAACAGTATGACTCACTCTCCCTTCAATAATATGACTCACTCTCCCTTCAATATAATGGCTCACTCTCCTTCAACAGTATGACTCACTCTCCCTTCAATAGTATGACTCACTCTCCCTTCAATAGTACTCACTCTCCCTTCAACAGTATGACTCCTTCAACAGTATGACTCTCCTTCAACACTCACTCTCCCTTCAACAGTATGACTCACTCTCCCTTCAACAGTGTGACTCACTCTCCCTTCAACAGTGTGACTCACTCTCCCTTCAACAGTATGACTCACTCTCCCTTCAACAGTATGACTCACTCTCCCTTCAATAGTATGACTCACTCTCCCTTCAAATAGTATGCTCACTCTCCCTTCAACAGTATGACTCACTCTCCCTTCAATAGTATGGCTCACTCTCCCTTCAATGTATGGCTCACTCTCCCTTCAACAGTATGACTCACTCTCCCTTCAACAGTATGACTCACTCTCCCTTCAATAGTATGGCTCACTCTCCCTTCAACAGTATGGCTCACTCTCCCTTCAACAGTATGACTCACTATCCCTTCAATAGTATGACTCACTCTCCCTTCAATAGTATGGCTCACTCTCCCTTCAACAGTATGCTTCAATAGTATGCTCACTCTCCCTTCAATAGTATGGCTCACTCTCCCTTCAACAGTATGACTCACTCTCCCTTCAACAGTGTGACTCACTCTCCCTTCAACAGACTCACTCTCCCTTCAACAGTGACTCACTCTCCCTTCAACAGTATGACTCACTCTCCCTTCAACAGTATGACTCACTCTCCCTTCAACAGTATGACTCACTCTCCCTTCAAGTATGACTCACTCTCCCTTCAACAGTATGACTCACTCTCCCTTCAACAGTATGACTCACTCTCCCTTCAACAGTATGACTCACTCTCCCTTCAACAGTATGTACTCTCCCTTCAACTGACTCACTCTCCCTTCAACAGTATGACTCACTCTCCCTTCAACAGTATGACTCACTCTCCCTTCAACTCTCCTTCAACAGTATGACTCACTCTCCCTTCAACAGTATGACTCACTCTCCCTTCAATAATATGACTCACTCTCCCTTCAATAATATGACTCACTCTCCCTTCAATAATATGACTAACTCTCCCTTCAATAATATGACTAACTCTCCCTTCAATAATATGACTCACTCACTCTCCCTTCAACAGTATGGCTCACTCTCCCTTCAATAGTATGACTCACTCTCCCTTCAACAGTATGGCTCACTCTCCCTTCAACAGTATGGCTCACTCTCCCTTCAACAGTATGGCTCACTCTCCCTTCAACAGTATGGCTCACTCTCCCTTCAACAGTATGGCTCACTCTCCCTTCAACAGTATGGCTCACTCTCCCTTCAACAGTATGACTCACTATCCCTTCAACAGTATGACTCACTCTCCCTTCAATAGTATGGCTCACTCTCCCTTCAACAGTATGACTCACTCTCTCTTCAATAGTATGGCTCACTCTCCCTTCAACAGTATGGCTCACTCTCCCTTCAATAGTATGGCTCACTCTCCCTTCAATAGTATGGCTCACTCTCCCTTCAATAGTATGACTCACTATCCCTTCAACAGTATGGCTCACTCTCCCTTCAATAGTATGACTCACTATCCCTTCAACAGTATGGCTCACTCTCCCTTCAATAGTATGGCTCACTCTCCCTTCAATAGTATGGCTCACTCTCCTTCAACAGTATGACTCACTCTCCCTTCAACAGTATGACTCACTCTCCCTTCAACAGTATGACTCACTCTCCCTTCAACAGTATGACTCACTCTCCCTTCAACAGTATGGCTCACTCTCCCTTCAACAGTATGACTCACTCTCCCTTCAACAGTATGACTCACTCTCCCTTCAACAGTATGACTCACTCTCCCTTCAACAGTATGACTCACTCTCCCTTCAATAGTATGACTCACTCTCCCTTCAACAGTATGACTCACTCTCCCTTCAATAATATGACTCACTCTCCCTTCAATAATATGACTCACTCTCCCTTCAATAATATGACTAACTCTCCCTTCAATAATATGACTAACTCTCCCTTCAATAATATGACTCACTCTCCCTTCAACAGTATGGCTCACTCTCCATTCAATAGTATGACTCACTCTCCCTTCAACAGTATGGCTCACTCTCCCTTCAACAGTATGGCTCACTCTCCCTTCAACAGTATGGCTCACTCTCCCTTCAACAGTATGGCTCACTCTCCCTTCAACAGTATGGCTCACTCTCCCTTCAACAGTATGGCTCACTCTCCCTTCAATAGTGTTGCTCAATATCTCTTCAATATTATGGCTCACTCTCCCTTCAACAGTATGCCTCACTCTCCCTTCTACAGTATGCCTCACTCTTCCTTCAACATTCTGCCTCACTCTCCCTTCAACATTCTGCCTCACTCTCCCTTCAACAGTATGCCTCACT
>NC_056436.1:75427970-75430470 GCF_018296145.1 Oncorhynchus tshawytscha | reverse complement strand
AGCAGAGAAAGAGAAGAGAAAAATAAAGAGAGAGCGAGAGAGAGAGAGCGAGAGAGAAAGTGAATGAGTGAGAGAGAGAGAGAGAGAGAGAGAAGAAAGAGAGAGAGAGAGAGGGGAGAAAGAGAAGAGAGGGGAAAGAGAGAGAGAAGAAAGGGAGAGGAGAAAGAGAGAGAAGAAAGAGAGAGGAGAAAGAGAGAGAATAAAGAGAGAGGGGAAAGAGAGAGAAGAAAGAGAGAGAAGAAAGAGAGAGGAGAGAGAGAGGAGAAAGAGAGAGAAGAAAGAGAGAGGAGAGAGAGAGAGGAGAAAGAGAGAGGAGAAAGAGAGAGAGGAAAGATAGAGGTGAAAGAGAGAGAAGAAAGAGAGAGGAGAAAGATAGAGGAGAAAAAAAAGAGAAAAAAAAGAGAGAGAAGAAAGAGAAAGGAGAAAGACAAAGGAGAAAGTGAGAGAAGAAAGAGAAAGAGAGGAGAAAGAGAGGAGAAAGAGAGAGAAGAAAGAGAGAGGAAAAAGAGAGAGAGAAAGAGAGAGAAGAAAGAGAGAGAAGAAAGAGAGAGAGAAAGAGAGAGAAGAAAGATAGAGAGAGAGAGAAAGACAAAGAGAGGAGAAAGAAAGAGAATAAAGAGAGAGAAGAAAGAGAGAGGAGGAAGAGAGAGGAGAAAGAGAGAGAGAGAAGAAAGAGAGAGGAGAAAGAAAGAGAAGAAAGAGAGATAAGAAAGATAGAGGAGAAAGAGAGAGAAGAAGATAGAGGAGAAAGAGAGAGAAGAAAGAGAGAGAAGAAAGAGAGAGAATAAAGGGAGAGAAGAAAGAGAGAGAAGAAAGAGAGAGAAGAAAGAGAGAGAAATATAGGAGAAAGAAACAGAAGAAAGAGAGAGAAGAAAGAGAGAGGAGAAAGAGAGAGGAGAAAGAGAGAGAGAAGAAAGAGAGAGGAGAAAGAAAGAGAAGAAAGAGAGAGAAGAAAGAGAGAGAAGAAAGAGAGAGAAGAAAGAGAGAGAAGAAAGAGAGGAGAAAGAGAGAGGAGAAAGAGAGAGAGAAGAAAGAGAGAGAAGAAAGAGAGAGAAGAAAGAGAGAGAAGAAAGAGAGAGAAGAAAGACAGAGGATACTTGCTTTGCCAATGTTAACACGTTTCCCATGCCAATAAAGCCCTTGAATTGAATTGAATTGAGAGAAGAAAGAGAGAGGAGAAAGAGAGAGACGAAAGAGAGAGGAGAGAGAGAGAAAGGGGAGAAAGATTGAGAAGAAATAGAGAGGAGAGAGAGAGAGAGAAGAAATAGAGAGAAGAAAGAGCGAGGAGAAAGAGAGAGAAGAAAGAGAGAGAAAGAGGAGAAAGACAAAGGAGAAAGCGATAGGAGAAAGAGAGAGGAGAACAAGAGAGGATAGATAGAGGAGAAAGAGAGAGAAGAAAGACAGAGAGAGAAGAAAGAGAGAGGAGAAAGAGAGAGGAGAAAGAGAGAGAAGAAAGATAGAGGTGAAAGAGAGAGGAGAAAGAGAGAGGAGAAAGAGAGAGAAGAAAGATAGAGGTGAAAGAGAGAGAGAGAGGAGAAAGAGAGAGAAGAAAGAGAGAAGAAAGAGAGAGGAGAAAGAGAGAGAGAGGAAAAGAGAGAGAAGAAAGAGAGGGGAAAGAAATAGAAGAGAGCAGAGAAAGAGAAGAGAAAAATAAAGAGAGAGCGAGAGAGAGAGAGCGAGAGAGAAAGTGAATGAGTGAGAGAGAGAGAGAGAGAGAGAGAAGAAAGAGAGAGAGAGAGAGGGGAGAAAGAGAAGAGAGGGGAAAGAGAGAGAGAAGAAAGGGAGAGGAGAAAGAGAGAGAAGAAAGAGAGAGGAGAAAGAGAGAGAATAAAGAGAGAGGGGAAAGAGAGAGAAGAAAGAGAGAGAAGAAAGAGAGAGAGAGAGAGAGAGAAAAGAGAGAAGAAAGAGAGAGGAGAGAGAGAGAGAGAAAGAGAGAGGAGAAAGAGAGAGAGGAAAGAAGAGAGAAAGAGAGAAGAAAGAGAGAGGAGAAAGATGGAGGAGAAAAAAAAAAGAAAAAAAAGAGAGAGAAGAAAGAGAAAGGAGAAAGACAAAGGAGAAAGTGAGAGAAGACAGAGAAGAGAGAGAAAGAGAGGAGAAAGAGAGAGAAGAAAGAGAGAGGAAAAAAGAGAGAGAGAAAGAGAGAGAAGAAAGAGAGAGAAGAAAGAGAGAGAGAAAGAGAGAGAAGAAAGAGAGAGAGAGAGAGAAAGACAAAGAGAGGAGAAAGAAAGAGAATAAAGAGAGAGAAGAAAGAGAGAGGAGAAAGAGAGAGGAGAAAGAGAGAGAGAGAAGAAAGAGAGAGGAGAAAGAAAGAGAAGAAAGAGAGAAAGAAAGAGAGGAAAAAGAGAGAAGAAGATAGAGAGAAAGAGAGAGAAAGAGAGAGAAGAAAGAGAGAGAATAAAGGGAGAGAAGAAAGAGAGAAAGAAAAGAGAGAAGAAAGAGAGAGAAATATAGAGAAAGAGAAGAAAGAGAGAGAGAAAGAGAGAGGAGAAAGAGAGAGAGA
>NC_056436.1:75327970-75422970 GCF_018296145.1 Oncorhynchus tshawytscha | reverse complement strand
TACTTTAGCTAATATGGGGACAACGATGTAGGCTGTGTGTAGCGGTTATTTTTTTAGTTTTTATTTTACCTTTATTTAACTAGGCAAGTCAGTTAAGAACAAATTCTTATTTTCAATAACGGCCTAGGAACAGTGGGTTAACTGCCTGTTCAGGGGCAGAACGACAGATTTGTACCTTGTCAGCTCAGGGGTTTGAACTTGCAAACTTCCGGTTACTGGTTCAACGCTCTAACCACTAGGCTACCCTGCCGCCCCGGTCTGGCTTGGAAAGGTTGTTTTGTCTGGTCACTTAGAGCTGATGTGTTGTTCATTGAAGCCCACAAACAAAAGGAAACGGTGAGAGGAGGAGAGTGCATAGAGGAGTGCATAGAGGAGTGCATAGAGGAGTGCATAGAGGAGTGCATAGAGGAGTGCATAGCGGTGAGAAGGAATACGACGTGGCTGCTATGAAAGTGAATTGTGTTTATGCTGATCAGGGGTGTATTCACTCTGCCGATTCTTTTGAAAAACATTTCTTAAACGGAGGCAAACGAAAAAGGGGAAAAATACCAGAATTTGTCTCATAGAAACTTTTGTTTGCAACTGTTGGACTAATGATTACACCCTAGATAACCTAGATGCAGGCAAGGTGTGCAAGTTGGTATTGACTGTGTCACTGTCTCTCCATGTGTCACTCTCTGTCATCTCAACTGTATCTCGAGCTGTGTGCACCTACGTTGTAAACTTTCATTCAAAGTCTAGCAACCTCATGGTGGGTGTAGGGAAAATTAGAGTATCATGTAGTAGCCTAAACCTATCGATGTCACATTGAACTGGGTGGATGGAATAGGAATGACAGTCATCGAATATGCTGTAATAGAAATAAGGTCATGTTCATGAAAAATAAAAATTGTCCCCCTTCATCATAGACGGCACTGACCACCACTGCCATGCATACCACACAAGACATGCCACCAAAGGACTCTTCACAATCCCCAAGTCCAGAACAGACTATGGTAGGTGCACAGTACTACATAGAGAAATAGCTACATGGAACTCTATTCCACATCAGGTAACTGATGCAAGCATTGGAATGAGACCAAATAAAATACACATTACGGAACAGCAGGGACAGTGAAAAGAAACACAGGCACAGACAGACATACACATGAGAAGAGATGCACTCTACACACAAGTACATATGGATTTTGTATTGTCGATATGTGACACTTTTAATGTGTTGTGAAAAGTGTTATGAAGTGTAATGTCATGTAATATTTTACATTTTATATCACTGTCTTAATGTTGCAGGACCCCAGGAAGAGTAGCTACAATTGAGAAGAGTAGCTACAAAAATAGTTCTACCTCTCCACCTGTATATCTACCTCTACCACTCTACCTCTCTACCTCTACCACTCTACCTATCTACCTCTACCTCTCCGCCTGTATATCTACCTCTACCAATCTACCTCTACCACTCTACCTATCTACCTCTACCTCTCTACCTGTCTACCTCTACCACTCTACCTATCTACCTCTACCTCTCCACCTGTATATCTACCTCTACCACTCTACCTATCTACCTCTACCTCTCCACCTGTATATCTACCTCTACCAATCTACCTCTACCACTCTACCTATCTACCTCTACCACTCTACCTATCTACCTCTACCTCTCTACCTGTCTACCTCTACCACTCTACCTGTCTACCTTTACATCTACCTCTCTACCTCTATACACTCTACCCGTCTACCTCTACCACTATACCTATCTACCTCTACCTCTCCACCTGTATATCTACCTCTACCACTCTACCTCTCTACCTCTACCAATCTACCCTCTACCTCTACCTCTCTACCTGTATATCTACCTCTACCACTCTACCTCTCTACCTCTACCACTCTACCTCTCTACCTCTACCTCTCTACCTGTATATCTACCTCTACCACTCTACCTCTCTACCTCTACCTCTCCACCTGTATATCTACCTCTACCACTCTAACTATCTACCTCTACCTCTCTACCTGTCTACCTCTACATCTACCTCTCTACCTCTACCATTCTACCTGTCTACCTCTACCACTATACCTATCTACCTCTACCTCTCTACCTGTCTACCTCTACCTCTCTACCTCTACCACTCTACCTGTCTACCTCTACCTCTCTACCTATACCACTCTACCTGTCTACCTCTACATCTACCTCTCTATCTCTACTACTCTACCTCTACCACTCTACCTATCTTCCTCTACCACTCTACCTCGACCACTCTACCTCTACCTCTACCTCTATATCTACCTCTACCACTCTACCTATCTACCTCTACCACTCTACCTATCTACCTCTACCACTCTACCTCTACCACTCTACCTCTACCTCTACCACTACCTCTCTACCTCTACCACTCTACCAATCTACCTCTCTAGCTCTATCACTCTACCTCTACCAATCTACCTCTCTACCTCTACCACTCTAACTCTCTATCTCTACCACTCTACCTCTCTACCTCTATCACTCTACCTTTCTACCTCTACCACTCTACCTCTCTACCTCTACCACTCTACCTCTACCTCTACCACTACCTCTCTACCTCTACCTATCTCCCTCTCTACCTCTTCCACTCTACCTCTCTACCTCTACCACTCTACCTCTCTACATCTCTACCTCTACCACTCTACCTCTCTACCTCTATCACTCTACCTCTCTACCTCTATCACTCTACCTCTCTACCTCTACCACTCTACCAATCTACCTCTCTAGCTCTATCACTCTACCTCTACCAATCTACCTCTCTACCTCTACCACTCTAACTCTCTACCTCTACCACTCTACCGCTCTACCTCTACCACTCTACCTCTCTACTTATCTACCTCTCTACCTCTACTACTCTACCTCTACCACTCTACCTATCTACCTCTCTACTTATCTACCTCTCTACCTCTACCAATCTACCTCTACCTCTCTACCTATCTATCTCTACCACTCTACCTATCTACCTCTACCTCTCTACCTATCTACCTCTACACATATCTATCTCTACCACTCTACCTATCTACCTCTACCTCTCTACCTCTACCGCTCCCACCCTACCACTCTACCTATCTACCTCTACCTCTCTACCTATCTACCTCTACCTCTCTACCTATCTACCTCTACCTCTCTACCTATCTATCTCTACCACTCTACCTATCTACCTCTACCTCTCTACCTCTACCGCTCCCACCCTACCACTCTACCTATCTATCTCTACCACTCTACCTATCTACCTCTACCTCTCTACCGCTCCCACTCTACCACTCTACCTATCTACCTCTACCTCTCTACCTCTACCTCTCCCACTCTACCACTCGACCTATCTACCTCTACCTCTGCCTATCTATCTCTACATCTACCTCTCTACCTCTTCCATTCTACCTCTACCTCTCTACCTCTACCGCTCTACCTCTCTACCTCTACCTCTACCTCTACCTCTACCTCTCTACCTCTACATCTACCTCTTCCCTCTCTATCTCTACCACTCTACCTATCTACTTCTACCTCTCTACATCTACCATATTACTTCTCTAACTTGCTACTTCTACATCGCTACCTTTCTACCTCTACCGCTCTACCTCTACACATCTACCTCTACACCTCTCTACCTCACGATGTCTCTACCTCTACATCTACCTCTACCGCTCTACCTCTACCACTCTACATCTACCACTCTACCGCTCTAACTCTACTGCTCTACCTCTACTGCTCTACCTCTACCTCTCTACCTCTACCTCTCTACCTCTACCTCTCTACCTCTACCTGTTTACCTCTACCTCTACCGCTCTACCTCTACCACTCTACCTCTCTACCTCTACCTCTCTACCTCTACCTGTTTACCTCTACCTCTACCGCTCTACCTCTACCTCTATGCCTCTACCTCTACGCCTCTACCTCTACTCCTCTACCTCTACCTCTACGCCTCTACCTCTACCTCTACCTCTACCTCCAAAACATCTACATCTGTATTTCCTGGCCTTTCTTCTACATGAAACTAGCAGGAGAGAGGGTGAGGCTAGATCGTGTAAGATTAGATTTTGAGGGAGGCACAGAGTGACAGGGAGCAAGGGATGGAGAGATGGATAGAGGGAGCGAGGGGAGCGATGGAGGCAGGGATGTAAGTGACCATGGCAGGGATGGGGAGGGAGAGAGAGATGGAGGGTGGTGGTGAGATTGAGGGAACCAGTGAGGGACAGAGTTAATGATAGAGAGTGAAAGGGAGGGAGGTGGTGAGAGCAAAGGAACAGGGGAGGAAGCGAGGGAGGGATTGATAGAGGGAGAGCACAGGGTGCTAAATCATAATTCCCCAGCACTTTTACCCACCAGATAATCTCCTGTGACGCTATAAAAGTAAAGATAGATAAACAGAAAAATGCAATAATAACAATGAACGGCTTTGTGTTGATCAGGTAATTTATGTAGTGTTTTACGTGATTCCAAGCACACCTGGAGCCCTGGAGAGGTGCACAGAGAGAGAGAGAGGGGGTGGAGAGAGAGAGAGGAGGGAGAGAGAGAGAGAGAGAGAGGTAGGGGAGAGAGAGAGACAGAGGTAGGGAGAGAGGGAGAGAGAGAGAGAGAGAGAGAGAGGTAAGGGAGAGAGAGAGAGAGAGAGGTAGGGGGAGAGAGAGAGAGTTAGGGGGGGAGAGAGAGAGGTAGGGGGAGAGAGAGAGAGGTAGGGGGGGGAGAGAGAGAGGTAGTGGGAAAGAGACAGTGGTAGGGGGAGAGAGAAAGTTAGGGGAAAGAGAGAGAAGTAGGAGAGAGAGAGAAGTAGGGAGAGAGAGAGCTAGGGGGAGAGAGAGAGAGAGAGAGAGGTAGGGGGAGAGAGAGAGGTAGGGGAGAGAGAGAGAGGTAGGGGGAGAGAGAGAGGTAGTGGGAAAAGAGAGAGTGGTAGGGGGAGAGAGAAAGATAGGGGAAAGAGAGAGAGGTAGGGAGAGAGAGAGTTAGGGGAGAGAGAGAGAGCTGGGGGAGAGAGAGAAAAGTAGGGAGGGAGAGAGAGAAGTAGGGGAGAGAGAGAGGTAGGGAGAGAGAGAGAGGTAGGGGGGGAGAGAGAGAGAGAGAGAGGTAGGGGGTGAGAGAGAGAGAAGTAGGGAGAGAGAGAGTTAGGGGAGAGAGAGAGAAGTAGGGGGGAGAGAGAGAGGTAGGGGGACAGAGAAAGAGAGAGATAAGGAGAGAGAGGTAGAGGGTGAGAGAGGTAAAGGGAGAAAGAGGTAGAGGGATAATAGAAAGAGAGAGGGGAGAGAGAAAGAGAGAAAGCGAGAGGAAGGAGATAAGGAGCGAGAGAGAGAGAGATAAGGAGCGAGAGAGAGATACAGAGAGAGTGAGAGAGAGAGAGAGAGAGAGATGTGCTTCAAGGGGACAGCATCGTAATATGCTATTAAAACATACCTTATGTTCTGTGGACCATATGGGCAAACTCAGTTTTATCCATACCTATATTTTAATATAAATATATGTATATATATATATATATGTATTGATCGACATGTATACATATACATATGAGAATCTTTTAAATATGACATGCTTTTCTGATGAAACTTTAGTGTCAAGAGTATTCATACCCTTGGAGAGAGGGCAGGCCCTCCTGCCTTACCCGTGATGCTCTCTAGTAAACTGCCACGCCCTCACAGCTGTGCACAGATCGACACAGAATGTAATGATGTCAAACCTATGACTTCAGTCAGGGCTTGTTTACTTTACCTCTACTGAATATCTTCAGATCAAACACCTGCTCATCTTTTATCGTTAGGTTATTTTGAAAATCAGACCTCAAATTCAACACCATGCAATCAACACAGATTATTTCTGTTCCAGACTCTAAACAGTCATTGACAGCCCACCTCTGATCCTGTAGCTCTTCACCACACTGTTATAGACAAGTTATATCTGTTATGTTAATAACACTGTTATAGACAAGTTGTATCTGTTATATTAATAACACTGCTATAGATTAGTTATATCTGTTATGTTATTAACACTGTTATAGAGGTGTTATATTAATAACACTGTTATAGAGGAGTTATATCTGTTATGTTAATAACACTGTTATAGAGGAGGTATATCTGTTATGTTAAAAACACTGTTATAGACAAGTTGTATCTGTTATGTTAATAACACTGCTATAGATGAGTTATATTAATAACACTGCTATAGAGGAGTTATATTAATAACACTGCTATAGAGGAGTTATATTAATAACACTGTTATAGAGGAGTTATATTAATAACACTGCTATAGAGGAGTTATATTAATAACACTGCTATAGAGGAGTTATATTAATAACACTGTTATAGACAAGTTGTATCTTTTATGTTAATAACACTGTTATAGAGGAGTTATATTAATAACACTGTTATAGACAAGTTGTATCTTTTATGTTAATAACACTGTTATAGAGGAGTTATATTAATAACACTGCGATAGGGGAGTTATATTAATAACACTGCTATAGAGAAGTTATGTTAATAACACTGTTATAGAGGAGGTGTATCTGTTATGTTAAAAACACTGTTATAGACAAGTTGTATCTGTTATGTTAATAACACTGCTATAGGGGAGTTATATTAATAACACTGCTATAGGGGAGTTATATTAATAACACTGCTATAGAGAAGTTATGTTAATAACACTGTTATAGAGGAGGTATATCTGTTATATTAATAACACTGCTATAGATTAGTTATATCTGTTATGTTAATAACACTGTTATAGATGAGTTATATTAATAACACTGCTATGGATTAGTTATATCTGTTATGTTAATAACACTGTTATAGATGAGTTATATTAATAACACTGCTATAGATTAGTTATATCTGTTATGTTAATAACACTGTTATAGATGAGTTATATTAATAACACTGCTATAGATTAGTTATATCTGTTATGTTAATAACACTGCTATAGATGAGTTGTATTAATAACACTGCTATAGATTAGTTATATATGTTATGTTAATAACACTGTTATAGACAAGTTGTATCTGTTATGTTAATAACACTGTTATAGATTAGTTATATCTGTTATGATAATAACACTGTTATAGATGAGTTATATCTGTTATGTTAATAACACTGCTATAGATGAGTTATATTAATAACACTGCCATAGAGGAGTTATATTCCACTTTCTACTGAATCCTAATCTGAAGCTAGGGGCACTATTTTTATGTTTGGAAAAATAACGTTCCCAAAGTAAACAGCCTATTTCTCAGGACCAGATGCTAGAATATGCATATAATTGACAGATTAGGATAGAAAACACTCTAAAGTTTCCAAAACTGTCAAAATATTGTCTGTGAGTATAACAGAACTATTTTTGAAAAGGCCATGTTCCATAGCCTGCCTTTGCTCCATTTAAAGGGATATCAACCAGATTCCTTTTCCTATCGCTTCCTCAAGGTGTCAACAGTCTTTAGACATAGCTTCAGGATTTTATTTTGAAAAATGAGCGAGAAAGACAACATCGCGTCATTGTATGGCCGGGTGCCAGCAGCGTTTTGCTTGGTGCAACAGAGTTTGGGCAGCCATTGACTATCCCTCTCCTACTGATAAAGACAGGTGTGGTTGATATATAATCATATATTTTAAAAACAACCTGAGGATTGATTGTAAAAAATGTTTGACATGTTTCTGTGGACATTTCGGATACTATTTGGAATTTTCATCTGCGTTGTTTTGACCGCTCATTCCTGTGGATTTCTGAACATAACGCGCCAAACAAATGGAGGTATTTTGGATATAAAATAATCTTTATGGAACAAAAGGAACATTTATTGTGTAACTGGGAGTCTCGTGAGTGAAAACATCTGAAGATCATCAAAGGTAAACAATTAATATGATTGCTTTTCTGATTTTCGTGATCAAGCTACTTGATGCTAGGTATACATAATGTTTTGTCGAGCGATCAACAAACTTAAACAAACGCTTGATTGCTTTCGCTGTAAAGCATATTTTCAAAATCTGACACGACAGGTGGATTAACAAAGGGCTAAACTGTGTTTTGCTATATTGCAATTGTGATTATATGAATTAAAATATGTTTAGTAATTTTATTTGAATGTGGCGCTATGCAATTCAGAGGTTGTTGATGACAATTATCCCGCTAAAGGGATGGGTAGCGTCAAGAAGTTAAGGACCAGTGAGTGATGGAGGCCGGCCGTTAGACATCTGTTCTGTTTCCACACCAGAGGAGAGAGGAAAGGAGAGGAGAGAGGGAGAAGAGCGAGAGAGATAAAAAGGAGATGGGGAGTGCAAGAGGAGGAGGAGAGAGAGAAGAGAAAGTAAGTGAGGAAAGGTGTATGCATACAAGGTTCAGTTTACTGCTAACCTCTACTAAAGGCTCCATACTAGGTTCAGTTTACTGCTACCCTCTACTAAAGACCCCATACTAGGTTCAGTTTACTGCTACCCTCTACTAAAGGCTCCATACTAGGTTCAGTTTACTGCTACCCTCTACTAAAGACCCCATACTAGGTTCAGTTTACTGCTAACCTCTACTAAAGGCTCCATACTAGGTTCAGTTTACTGCTACCCTCTACTAAAGGCCCCATACAAGGTTCAGTTTACTGCTACCCTCTACTAAAGGCTCCATACTAGGTTCAGTTTACTGCTACCCTCTACTAAAGACCCCATACTAGGTTCAGTTTACTGCTAACCTCTACTAAAGACCCCATACTAGGTTCAGTTTACTGCTAACCTCTACTAAAGACCCCATACTAGGTTCAGTTTACTGCTAACCTCTACTAAAGGCTCCATACTAGGTTCAGTTTACTGCTACCCTCTACTAAAGACCCCATACTAGGTTCAGTTTACTGCTACCCTCTACTAAAGACCCCATACTAGGTTCAGTTTACTGCTACCCTCTACTAAAGACCCCATACTAGGTTCAGTTTACTGCTACCCTCTACTAAAGACCCCATACTAGGTTCAGTTTACTGCTACCCTCTACTAAAGACCCCATACAAGGTTCAGTTTACTGCTACCCTCTACTAAAGGCCCCATACTAGGTTCAGTTTACTGCTACCCTCTACTAAAGACCCCATACAAGGTTCAGTTTACTGCTACCCTCTACTAAAGGCCCCATACTAGGTTCAGTTTACTGCTACCCTCTACTAAAGGCTCCATACTAGGTTCAGTTTACTGCTACCCTCCACTAAAGGCCCCATACTAGGTTCAGTTTACTGCTACCCTCCACTAAAGGTGCACATAACGATGGTGACAGGTGTGCGTAATGAATGCAGTCTGGCACCCTCTAGTTCCAGAGAGGGAGTGCGGGAGCAGACAGTACCCACCCCTCTAAGGATGCCACACGAAGTCCCACCTGGGCGAGCCTGATGGGCCGGCCGAGGCATGGGCACTGGACAATCCAGCTGGGTCGTAGAAGCTCGACAATCCGGCACAGGCATAGGAGCCTGGCGAGCCAGCTCAGGCATGGGAGCCTCACGATCCAGCTGAGGTGTGAAAGCCTGATGATCACGCTGAGGCGTGGGAGCCTGATGAACCGGCTGAGGTATGGGAGCCTGATGGGCCGACTGAAGCATGACATGACTCACCATCAGTACGACCAAGAATATGTTTTTCGCGACGCGGATCCTGTGTTCTGCCTTACAACCAGTGTAACCGAGTGGATCACATGCAGCGACCAAAAAAAAAACGACTCAGAAAAAGAGGGAAACGAAGCGGTCTTCTGGTCAGACTCCGGAGACGGGCACATCGTGCACCACTCCCTAGCATTCTTCTTGCCAATGTCCAGTCTCTTGACAACAAGGTTGATGAAATCCGAGCAAGGGTAGCATTCCAGAGGGACATCAGAGACTGTAACGTTCTCTGCTTCACGGAAACATGGCTAACTGGAGAGACGCAATCCGAAGCGGTGCAGCCAGCGGGTTTCTCCACGCATCGCGCCGACAGAAACAAACATCTTTCTGGTAAGAAGAGGGGCGGGGGCGTATGTCTTATGGCCAACGTGACATGGTGTGATGAAAGAAACATACAGGAACTCAAATCCTTCTGTTCACCTGATTTAGAATTCCTCACAATCAAATGTAGACCGCATTATCTACCAAGAGAATTCTCTTCGATTATAATCACAGCCGTATATATCCCCCCAAGCAGACACATCGATGGCTCTGAACGAACTTTATTTAACTCTCTGCAAACTGGAAACGATTTATCCGGAGGCTGCATTCATTGTAGCTGGGGATTTTAACAAGGCTAATCTGAAAACAAGACTCCCTAAATTTTATCAGCATATCGATTGCGCAACCAGGGGTGGAAAGACCCTGGATCATTGTTACTCTAACTTCCGCGACGCATATAAGGCCCTGCCCCGCCCCCTTTCGGAAAAGCTGACCACGACTCCATTTTGTTGATCCCTGCCTACAGACAGAAACTAAAACAAGAAGCTCCCACGCTGAGGTCTGTCCAACGCTGGTCCGACCAAGCTGACTCCACACTCCAAGACTGCTTCCATCACGTGGACTGGGAGATGTTTCGTATTGCGTCAGACAACAACATTGACGAATACGCTGATACGGTGTGCGAGTTCATTAGAACGTGCGTTGAAGATGTCGTTCCCATAGCAACGATTAAAACATTCCCTAACCAGAAACCGTGGATTGATGGCAGCATTCGTGTGAAACTGAAGGCACGAACCACTGCTTTTAATCAGGGCAAGGTGTCTGGTAACATGGCTGAATACAAACAGTGCAGCTATTCCTCCGCAAGGCTATCAAACAAGCTAAGCGCCAGTACAGAGACAAAGTAGAATCTCAATTCAACGGCTCAGACACAAGAGGTATGTGGCAGGGTCTACAGTCAATCACGGACTACAGGAAGAAACCCAGCCCAGTCACGGACCAGGATGTCTTGCTCCCAGGCAGACTAAATAACTTTTTGCCCGCTTTGAGGACAATACAGTGCCACTGACACGGCCTGCAACGGAAACATGCGGTCTCTCCTTCACTGCAGCCGAAGTGAGTAAGACATTTAAACGTGTTAACCCTCGCAAGGCTGCAGGCCCAGACGGCATCCCCAGCCGCGCGCCTCAGAGCATGCGCAGACCAGCTGGCCGGTGTGTTTACGGACATATTCAATCAATCCCTATACCAGTCTGCTGTTCCCACATGCTTCAAGAGGGCCACCATTGTTCCTGTTCCCAAGAAAGCTAAGGTAACTGAGCTAAACGACTACCGCCCGTAGCACTCACATCCGTCATCATGAAGTGCTTTGAGAGACTAGTCAAGGACCATATCACCTCCACCCTACCTGACACCCTTGACCCACTCCAATTTGCTTACCGCCCAAATAGGTCCACAGACGATGCAATCTCAACCACACTGCACACTGCCCTAACCCATCTGGACAAGAGGAATACCTATGTGAGAATGCTGTTCATCGACTGCAGCTCGGCATTCAACACCATAGTACCCTCCAAGCTCGTCATCAAGCTCGAGACCCTGGGTCTCGACCCCGCCCTGTGCAACTGGGTACTGGACTTCCTGACGGGCCGCCCCCAGGTGGTGAGGGTAGGCAACAACATCTCCTCCCCGCTGATCCTCAACACTGGGGCCCCACAAGGGTGCGTTCTGAGCCCTCTCCTGTACTCCCTGTTCACCCACGACTGCGTGGCCATGCACGCCTCCAACTCAATCATCAAGTTTGCGGACGACACAACAGTGGTAGGCTTGATTACCAACAACGACGAGACGGCCTACAGGGAGGAGGTGAGGGCCCTCGGAGTGTGGTGTCAGGAAAATAACCTCACACTCAACGTCAACAAAACTAAGGAGATGATTGTGGACTTCAGGAAACAGCAGAGGGAACACCCCCATCCACATCGATGGAACAGTAGTGGAGAGGGTAGCAAGTTTTAAGTTCCTCGGCATACACATCACAGACAAACTGAATTGGTCCACTCACACAGACAGCATCGTGAGGAAGGCGCAGCAGCGCCTCTTCAACCTCAGGAGGCTGAAGAAATTCGGCTTGTCACCAAAAGCACTCACAAACTTCTACAGATGCACAATCGAGAGCATCCTGGCGGGCTGTATCACCGCCTGGTATGGCAACTGCACCGCCCTCAACCGTAAGGCTCTCCAGAGGGTAGTGAGGTCTGCACAACGCATCACCGGGGCAAACTACCTGCCCTCCAGGACACCTACACCACCCGATGCTACAGGAAGGCCATAAAGATCATCAAGGACATCAACCACCCGAGCCACTGCCTGTTCACCCCGCTGCCATCCAGAAGGCGAGGTCAGTACAGGTGCATCAAAGCTGGGACCGAGAGACTGAAAAACAGCTTCTATCTCAAGGCCATCAGACTGTTAAACAGCCACCACTAACATTGAGTGGCTACTGCCAACACACTGTCAATGACACTGACTCTACTCCAGCCACTTTAATCATGGGAATCGATGGGAAATGATGTAAATATATCACTAGCCACTTTAAACAATGCTACCTTATATAATGTTACTTACCCTACATTGTTCATCTCATATGCATACGTTGATACTGTACTCTATATCATCGACTGCATCCTTATGTAATACATGTATCACTAGCCACTTTAACTATGCCACTTGGTTTACATACTTATCTCATATGTATATACTGTACTCGATATCATCTACTGTATCTTGCCTATGCTGCTCTGTACCATCACTCATTCATATATCCTTATGTACATATTCTTTATCCCCTTACACTGTGTATGACAGTAGTTTTTTTTGGAATTGTTCGTTAGATTACTTGCTCGTTATTACTGCATTGTCGGAACTAGAAGCACAAGCATTTCGCTACACTCGCATTAACATCTGCTAACCATGTGTATGTGACAAATAAAATTTGATTTGATTTGATTTGATTTGGGGTGGGCACCTGCCGAGCCCACTGAGGCAAGACGACCTCTCGAGCCAGCTTAGGCGTGGAAGCCCGACAAGCTAGCTGAGGCACCCCCGGTTTCCCCGGCGATTGCACCCGGACTCGATGTCACCAACCAAAACTCCCTGATGATTCTTTTAGTGGTGTCAGCATTCTGTATCAACGCTGGAGATGAGAAGCAGGAACAGGGAGTGAACATTTAATTAACGGAAATGGAACAGGACAGGACAGCGTCAGGACAGGAACACATAACAACATTAAGGCTGACACAGGGATCGAGACAAAGAAACAGACAGATATCGGAGGGGCAATCAACAAGTAATGGAGTCCAGGTGAGTCCAATGATGCGCTGCTGCACGTGATGATGACCAGTGATGAAGCGCAGGTGCGCGTAACAATGGTGACAGGTGTGCGTAACGATGGTGACAGGTGTGCGGAATGAAGGCAGTCTGGCACCCTCGAGCACCAGAAATGGAGAGCGGGAGCAGGCTTGACAGGGGGAAGAACACAGAGATCCTTGATGAAAACCTGCCCCAGAGCGCTCAGGACCTTAGACTGGGGCGAAGGTTCCCCTTCCAACAGGACAACGACACTAAGCACACAGCCAAGACAATGCAGGAGTGGCTTCGGGACAAGTCTCTGAATGTTCTTAAGTGGCCCAGCCAAAGCCTGGACTTTAACCCGATCGAACATCTCTGTAGAGACCTGAAAATAGCTGTGCAGCAACGCTCCCCATCCAACCTCACAGAGCATGAGAGCATCTGTATAGAAGAATGATGGGAGAAACTCCCCAAATACAGTTGTGGCAAGCTTGTAGTGTCATAACCAAGATGACTCACTGCTGACCTGAGTACTGAGTAAAGGCTCTGAATAATTTCAGCTTTTATTGTTTAAAATTTTCTAACAACCTGTTTTCACTTTGTCATTATTGGGGTATTGTGTGTAGATTGCTGAGTATTTCTTGTTTATTCAATCAATATTAGAATAAGGCCATAACGTAATAAAATGAGGAAAAGGTCAAGGGGTCTGAATACTTTCCGAAGGCACTGTGTCTGTCTGTATGTGAAGTTCCCTTCACAGGCAAGAGGCTGAAGCGTTTGCATGTGTTCCAGAGTGATGTAATGAAACACCATAGCATACTTTCACTTTGATGAGTTTAAATAGAGTTCAAATAGATCTGACAAACGAAAGAGAACCATCGCAGTAAATATCTCTTTCGTTTGTCAGATCTATTTGCTCTGTTCCCAGTTTGATGGGAAGGACATTAACATGTTACAGTAGCTTGTATCACTGACACATTTAAACTTTCATGACGCTCATGTCTGTAATTATTCCAGTTACTTACTTGCAACAGAGAACACAGTACATATTGCTGCAGGTAAGAAACTGACTGTCTTTCAGCTAACAGAAGAAGTCTAATAATGTCAAGATTGTCAAATACAGTCTGACAATCCATCTCCATCTCTCTGTGAAGCCTTTACCACATTGCTCAGTGTTAGCAATAACATTGGCATTTACTCCTGCTGAAGGGAGAGAGAAAAGAGAGAGTGATGGATTCAAAGAATTTTTAACAAAGTAAGACTCAGAAGGCATCTGAATCCGATAAGGGAGATGAATGTCCAGAAAAGAGCAAACAGCTGCTAGATATAGTGTTTGAAGTGTCTTTGTGTCAGTGCCATCATGCCATGGCCTTTGAGGTTATAAAGAAGTTATCAGCCATTCAGGGCAGACCAGGACAGAGGGGCTGGTCAGCCTGATCCCTCCCCTGCCTTGAGGCCCTATCTCTGGGTAGACTCACAGGGATTTGGCCTTTGGCTGAAGGTCCTGGGGTGAGGAACCCACCGGCTGATTGCTTTTAAATGGCAAAGCTCCCATCTGTCTGTCTGACAGAAAGAAAATTCCTTTATGGATCTGCCTTCCCAAGGGAGAGATAACGGGCATAATGCCGATGGAAGGTTTTCACAGACACTGTGACCGACTGGCTCGGCTCCAACACAATAGAAGAGAAGGAAGTTAGAGGAAGTTAAAGAGAAAGAGAGAGTGAGATAGTTGTCTTAAACTGTGACAGGATTACTTTAGTTCAGGTCAACATGCCTTACAACAACACCTTTAGTGACTATTTCAGAAAGCTACACAACACCTTCCCTCTCAAAGACAGCTAGTCTTCTATTTTTTCTACTCTGAAAAGCTTCTAAAGACTTTTCATCTCTCGCAGACGGAACAAACGTCTCATGTTTTCCATTGCAGACAACATGTTTTTTCCCTTCTCAGAAAGATCAGCCATGTCACTTTAAATTCAAGGCGACATTCAACGTTCATCTAGGTCGCCAGGACATCGGGGATGCCTTCAAAACCATCCACTAGGGGCAACAGTGAGAGTTATTAGGATCAACACACACGGCTTACTAGGGTGCTACGGACATGGATGGCAGATGGGCATAAGAGCTACGGCTCTGAGGGTTGAGTGTTCCATTTTTAATCCTATCCCAAACCTCCCGAACCTTAACCCTTACCTTAACCATTCAGGACAAACATTGAATACTGAAGTAAAACCGTGTCAAACCTTGAAATCTTGTTGAGAAAGACATCTTCCCCATGTTTTCTATTCAGCCTATTCCACACCCAGATCTTAGTGTCATACACAGAAACACTTTCCTGGGTTTTCTATTCAACATGTCCTCTTACCAGTTATGGTTCGTCCTTGTATGGCTCCCTGGGCGAACCCCCTTCAGCACACCCCGCGCCAACACACAAAAAAACATTCTGCACTAACAAATTTGTATTCAGACATTTGGAACAACACAAATAAATAATCATAACATTTGAAACTATATATATATAAACATATATACAAAAATAAGACTCATAAATATCAAAAAGAAGTAACAAAGTCAAACAGAAATACATTTGTGATGATTTGGCATTGGAGCATCAATACATTATTCATCCCCCAACACTGTCAACTAAGAGTCAAGACTAAACCAATTCACCTTGGTGGTGTGCAGACTGCTTTTATTTATTCTTAATGACTTCGCACAAACCAGAAAAAAATGCTAAAATATGTCTGTGAAACTATATATTTACAGTATTATAAATTAATTGTGGATTATTTGGTAACATTTCATAGTGTGACTGATATTACTAATTGCCTTACTAGTGTACAAAGTTAGAGGTGCGCTATTTGATAGATTCCCCCGCTCCCCCTACCTCGGGCTTCCGGTGAGGAGACCTGAGGTCAACCTACCCCTCGCCCCCTACCTCGGGATTCCAGTGGCGAGACCTGAGGTCAGCCTACCCCCGCCCCCTACCTCGGGCTTCCAGTGGGGAGGCCTGAGGTCAACCTACCCCGCTCCCCCTACCTCGGGATTCCAGTGGCGAGACCTGAGGTCAGCCTACCCCCGCCCCCTACCTCGGGCTTCCAGTGGGGAGGCCTGAGGTCAACCTACCCCCGCCCACTACCTCGGGCTTCCAGTGGGGAGACCTGTCATCCTTCAGTGGCTGATTCAACATGTCATCCTTCAGTGGCTGATTGAACATGTCATCCTTCAGTGGCTGATTCAACATGTCATCCTTCAGTGGCTGATTCAACATGTCATCCTTCAGTGGCTGATTCAACATGTCATCCTTCAGTAGCTGATTCAACATGTCATCCTTCAGTAGCTGATTCAACATGTCATCCTTCAGTAGCTGATTCAACATGTCATCCGTCAGTAGCTGATTCAACATGTCATCCTTCAGTAGCTGATTCAACATGTCATCCTTCAGTAGCTGATTCAACATGTCATCCTTCAGTGGCTGATTCAACATGTCATCCTTCAGTAGCTGATTCAACATGTCATCCTTCAGTAGCTGATTCAACATGTCATCCTTCAGTAGCTGATTCAACATGTCATCCTTCAGTAGCTGATTCAACATGTCATCCTTCAGTAGCTGATTCAACATGTCATCCTTCAGTGGCTGATTCAACATGTCATCCTTCAGTAGCTGATTCAACATGTCATCCTTCAGTAGCTGATTCAACATGTCATCCTTCAGTAGCTGATTCAACATGTCATCCTTCAGTGGCTGATTCAACATGTCATCCTTCAGTGGCTGATTCAACATGTCATCCTTCAGTGGCTGATTCAACATGTCATCCTTCAGTGGCTGATTCAACATGTCATCCTTCAGTAGCTGATTCAACATGTCATCCTTCAGTGGCTGATTCAACATGTCATCCTTCAGTAGCTGATTCAACATGTCATCCTTCAGTGGCTGATTCAACATGTCATCCTTCAGTAGCTGATTCAACATGTCATCCTTCAGTGGCTGATTCAACATGTCATCCTTCAGTGGCTGATTCAACATGTCATCCTTCAGTAGCTGATTCAACATGTCATCCTTCAGTAGCTGATTCAACATGTCATCCTTCAGTAGCTGATTCAACATGTCATCCTTCAGTAGCTGATTCAACATGTCATCCTTCAGTGGCTGATTCAACATGTCATCCTTCAGTAGCTGATTCAACATGTCATCCTTCAGTAGCTGATTCAACATGTCATCCTTCAGTAGCTGATTCAACATGTCATCCTTCAGTGGCTGATTCAACATGTCATCCTTCAGTAGCTGATTCAACATGTCATCCTTCAGTAGCTGATTCAACATGTCATCCATCAGTAGCTGATTCAACATGTCATCCTTCAGTAGCTGATTCAACATGTCATCCTTCAGTAGCTGATTCAACATGTCATCCTTCAGTGGCTGATTCAACATGTCATCCTTCAGTAGCTGATTCAACATGTCATCCTTCAGTAGCTGATTCAACATCAACATGTCATCCTTCAGTAGCTGATTCAACATGTCATCCTTCAGTAGCTGATTCAACATGTCATCCTTCAGTAGCTGATTCAACATGTCATCCTTCAGTGGCTGATTCAACATGTCATCCTTCAGTAGCTGATTCAACATGTCATCCTTCAGTAGCTGATTCAACATGTCATCCTTCAGTAGCTGATTCAACATGTCATCCTTCAGTGGCTGATTCAACATGTCATCCTTCAGTGGCTGATTCAACATGTCATCCTTCAGTGGCTGATTCAACATGTCATCCTTCAGTGGCTGATTCAACATGTCATCCTTCAGTAGCTGATTCAACATGTCATCCTTCAGTGGCTGATTCAACATGTCATCCTTCAGTAGCTGATTCAACATGTCATCCTTCAGTGGCTGATTCAACATGTCATCCTTCAGTGGCTGATTCAACATGTCATCCTTCAGTAGCTGATTCAACATGTCATCCTTCAGTGGCTGATTCAACATGTCATCCTTCAGTAGCTGATTCAACATGTCATCCTTCAGTAGCTGATTCAACATGTCATCCTTCAGTAGCTGATTCAACATGTCATCCTTCAGTAGCTGATTCAACATGTCATCCTTCAGTGGCTGATTCAACATGTCATCCTTCAGTAGCTGATTCAACATGTCATCCTTCAGTAGCTGATTCAACATGTCATCCTTCAGTAGCTGATTCAACATGTCATCCTTCAGTGGCTGATTCAACATGTCATCCTTCAGTGGCTGATTCAACATGTCATCCTTCAGTAGCTGATTCAACATGTCATCCTTCAGTAGCTGATTCAACATGTCATCCTTCAGTAGCTGATTCAACATGTCATCCTTCAGTGGCTGATTCAACATGTCATCCTTCAGTGGCTGATTCAACATGTCATCCTTCAGTGGCTGATTCAACATGTCATCCTTCAGTGGCTGATTCAACATGTCATCCTTCAGTAGCTGATTCAACATGTCATCCTTCAGTGGCTGATTCAACATGTCATCCTTCAGTAGCTGATTCAACATGTCATCCTTCAGTGGCTGATTCAACATGTCATCCTTCAGTGGCTGATTCAACATGTCATCCTTCAGTAGCTGATTCAACATGTCATCCTTCAGTGGCTGATTCAACATGTCATCCTTCAGTAGCTGATTCAACATGTCATCCTTCAGTAGCTGATTCAACATGTCATCCTTCAGTAGCTGATTCAACATGTCATCCTTCAGTAGCTGATTCAACATGTCATCCTTCAGTGGCTGATTCAACATGTCATCCTTCAGTAGCTAATTCAACATGTCATCCTTCAGTAGCTGATTCAACATGTCATCCTTCAGTAGCTGATTCAACATGTCATCCTTCAGTGGCTGATTCAACATGTCATCCTTCAGTAGCTGATTCAACATGTCATCCTTCAGTAGCTGATTCAACATGTCATCCTTCAGTGGCTGATTCAACATGTCATCCTTCAGTGGCTGATTCAACATGTCATCCTTCAGTAGCTGATTCAACATGTCATCCTTCAGTAGCTGATTCAACATGTCATCCTTCAGTGGCTGATTCAACATGTCATCCTTCAGTGGCTGATTCAACATGTCATCCTTCAGTAGCTGATTCAACATGTCATCCTTCAGTAGCTGATTCAACATGTCATCCTTCAGTAGCTGATTCAACATGTCATCCTTCAGTAGCTGATTCAACATGTCATCCTTCAGTGGCTGAATATCTAGCTTACACCTTAGGATTCAAATGTCAGTGCTATTGCATGTCCCCCTCCGGCTATAGCTGATTCAACATGTCATCCTTCAGAGATGATTCAACATGTCAATAGCTGATTCATGTCAAAGCTGTGTCATCTTCAGCTGATTCAACATCATCCTTCAGTAGCTGATTCAACATGTCATCCTTCAGTGGCTGATTCAACATGTCATCCTTCAGTAGCTGATTCAACATGTCATCCTTCAGTAGCTGATTCAACATGTCATCCTTCAGTGGCTGATTCAACATGTCATCCTTCAGTAGCTGATTCAACATGTCATCCTTCAGTAGCTGATTCAACATGTCATCCTTCAGTGGCTGATTCAACATGTCATCCTTCAGTGGCTGATTCAACATGTCATCCTTCAGTAGCTGATTCAACATGTCATCCTTCAGTAGCTGATTCAACATGTCATCCTTCAGTAGCTGATTCAACATGTCATCCTTCAGTAGCTGATTCAACATGTCATCCTTCAGTGGCTGAATATCTCTTACACCTTAGGATGAAATGTCAGTGCTATGCATGTCCCCCTCCGGCTATACTCTACTCCCCAGAGATGACACATAGAATAGTTCTGAAAGCTGTGTTATCTTTCAGCTCTCTTTCTCTCGTTCCCCCTCTCTCCCCTATCCCCCTGCCCTCCCTCTCTCACTCTATCTATTCCTTTCTCCACCTCCCTCTCTCACAGAAAGCAGTACCAGTGTAACAAGTCTGTAACCAACAGGACCCTGAACAGCTTCTACCTCTAAGCCATTATACTACTAAACAAGACTGCTAAATAGTTAATCAAGTGGCTACCTAGACTACCTGCGTTGACCCTTTTTTTTTACTAATTCTCTTGCACTCACCCCATGCACACACATTGGACTCTACTCACACATACTTACACTGACACCCCAACACACACACATACGTTCATTATCACCACTGCTGCTACTGTCACTTTACCACTACCAACAGTATACAGTACAGGTCAAAAGTTTGGACACATCTATTCATTCAATGTTTTTATTTATTTATTTTACATTTTCTACATTGTAGAATATTAGTGAAGATATCAAAATGATGAAATAACACATACGCAATCATGAAGTAAACAAAAAAGTGTTAAACAAATAAATATAGATTTTAGATTTTAGATTCTTCAAAGTAGCCCCACTTTGTTTTGATGACAGCTTTGCACATGCTTGACGTTCTCTCAACTAGCTTCACGAGGTAGTCACCTGGAATGCATTTCAATTAACAGGTGTGCCTTGTTAAAAGTTCATTTGTGGAATTTATTTAAATCTTAATGTGTTTGAGCCAGCCAGTTGTGTTGTGACAAGGTGGGCTTGGTATACAGAAGATAGTCCTAAGTCCATATTATGTCAGGAACAACTCAAATAAGCAAAGAGAAAAGACAGTCCATCATTACTTTAAGACATGAAATCCGGAACTTTTCAAGAACTTTGAAAGGTTCTTCAAGAGCAGTCGCAAAAATCATCAAGCGCCATGATGAAACTGTCTCTCATGAGGACCGCCACTGGAAAGGAAGACCCAGAGTTCCCTCTGTTGCAGAGGATAAATTCATTAGAGTTACCAGCCTCAGAAATTGCAGCCCAAATAAATGCTTCACAGAGTTCAAGTAACAGACACATCTCAACATCAACTGTTCAGAGACTGCTTGAATCAGGCCTTCATGGTCAAATTTCTGCAAAGAAACCACTACTAAAGGACATCAATAATAAGAAGAGACTTGCTTGGGCCAAGAAACACGAGCAATTGACATTAGACGGGTGGAAATCTGTCCTTTGATCTGATGAGTCCAAATTAGAGATTTTTTGTTCAAACTCCTGGGTCTTTGTGAGACACAGAGTTGGTGAATGGATGATCGCCGCATGTGTGGTTAACCTTGGAGAGAGGTGAAGCAGATGAGAAGTGTCATCGCATTTGGAGTTTTATCTGAAAGGGACAAGGAGGATTTTTTACAGCCAAGACCAGGAGGTGAAAAAACTGTTATATACTAGTATTATGAAGATAGTGTTATTAAGACAGTGTTGTGAAGAGGGTGTTATTAAGATAGTGTTATTAAGATAGTGTTATTAAGATAATGTTGTGAAGATAGTGTTGTGAAGATAGTGTTACTAAGATAGTGTTATTAAGACAATGTTGTGAAGATGGTGTTATTAAGATAGTGTTATTAAAATAGTGTTGTGAAGATAGTGTTATTAAGATAGTGTTGTGAAGATAGTGTTATTAATAAATCCTGTTTGGGATAGGCGTGCCGCTAGCGGGACACCTCGACAACATTCATTGAAATGGCAGAGCGGCAAATTCAAATTAAATTACTATAAATATTAAACTTTCATGAAATCACAAGTGCAATACATCAAAATAAAGCTTAACTTGTTGATAATCCAGCCGCCATGTCAGATTTCAAAAATCTCAAAAAAGCAAACCATGCGATTATCTGAGGACAGCGCCCAGCACACAAATGCATAACAAATAATTTTCAACCAGGGAGTTGCGACACGAAAGTCAGAAATAGCTATATAATATATGCCTTACCTTTGAAGATCTTCTTCTGTTGGCTCTCCAAAAGGTCCCAGATACATTACAAATGGTCCTTATGTTCGATAATGTCCTTCTTTATATCCATAAAAACTCAGTTTAGCTGGCGAGCTTCAGTCAATAAGCCACCCAGTTTCCCTCCATCAAATTGCATACAAAACTAATCCCAAACGTTACTAATAAACTCTTCCAAACAAGTCAAACAATATTTATAATCAAACCTTAGGTATCCTAATAAGCCAAGAAACGATACAATTTAAGACGGAGAATAGTATGTTCATTACCGGAGATAAATAAGAAAGAACGCGCGTTCCTTGATGCGCTTGGAAACACTACAGCCAAAATGGGAGCCACCTAGAAAAACTACATTTTCTGGGTCATTTTTCCAAAAACCAGCCTGAAACTCTTTCTAAAGACTGTTGACATCTAGTGGAAGCCCTAGGAACTGCAATTTGGGAGGACTTGGGCTTATAATTATAGTACTAGCCTTTGAAAACAGTGGTAAAGTGATTTTGTTTTTTTGGGGGAGGGTGGTTTGTCCTCAGGGTTTAGCCTGCCATATCAGTTCTGTTATACACACAGACATAATTTTAACAGTTTTAGAAACTTTAGAACTTTGTTCTATCTAAATCTAAACTCTAGTGTTCTATCCATATCCTAGCTTCTGGGCCTGAGTGACAGGCAGTTTACTTTGGGCATGCTTTTCATCTGGATGTGAAAATACTGTCCCTTTATCCCAAAGAAGTTTTAATTAAACTGTCTTCATAACACTGTCTTCATAACATTATCTTTTTAATAACGCTATCTTAATAACACTATCTTAATAACACTATCTTAATAACACTATCTTCACAACACTATTTTAATAACACTATCTTAATAACCCTATCTTCACAACACTATCTTAATAACACTATCTTCACAACACTGTCTTAATAACCCTATCTTCACAACACTATCTTAATAACCCTATCTTCACAACACTATCTTAATAACACTATCTTAATAACACTATCGTCACAACACTATCTTCACAACACTATCTTAATAACACTATCTTCACAACACTGTCTTAATAACACTATCTTAATAACACTATCGTAATAACACTATCTTTATAACACTATCTTCACAACACTATCTAAATAACACTATCTTAATAACACTATCTTCACAACACTATCTTCACAACACTATCTAAATAACACTATCTTAATAACACTATCTTCACAACACTATCTTCACAACACTATCTTCACAACACTATCTTAATAACGCTATCTTAATAACACTATCTTAATAATACTATCTTAATAACACTATCTTAATTATTAAGATAGTGTTATTAAGATTCTACTATAACATTCTTATATCTGAATTTACATTTATAGTTTTTGTAAGGATATATATTGAGCATGTTTCTAGCATTGCAAATGTACTGCTACAAGACAAAATGATACAACTGGTAAAAAATTGTTTCACTCAAGTATACCTCTGAAAAACATGAAACTTTGAGGTAATACGAGGTTTTGAGCATTTTAGTCATGTTAAATATGATCTGACATTGTTGCTTAATCTTTTGTCATGAGTCTGATCTGGACAGGAGAGTGACAGAGATGTTGATGTACTCTTGTGCAATGTGAACATCGCATATTCAGCTAATTCCAGATACACATCACATCCCTACACATCCCTACATCCCTAACAGGGCTCCCGAGTGGTGCAGCGGTCTTAAGGCACTGCAACTCAGTGCTAGAGGTGTCACTACAGACACTCTGGTTCAATCCAGGCTGTATCACAACCGGCTGTGATTGGGAGTCCCATAGGCTGGTGCACAATTGGCCCAGCGTCATCTGGGTTTGGCCAGTATAGGCCGTCATTGTAAATAAGAATTTGTTCTTAACTGACTTACCTGGTTAAATAAATAAATCGATATATGTTAAAACACGTACAGTACATGGGTGTGAAAGAAACAAGCTCTTTCTTTTCTCTCTGTGGTTGCAGTACAGCCACATCAAGCACAGGACTTAGTTTGCAAACAAGTTTTGAGCTGATGAGAAGAGAGTGAAGCATTTAGATCTCCTGTGCTAAACAATGTATTCAGTACTATTCCTAGCATTGTTACAGAGCTGAAGATGCGAGGCCCGGTTGAATGTGATGTTAGACCCTAGACAGAAAACGTTTTTTTAGATTAGAGGTGTACTTTCTACAGCACCTTTGGCTTCTCTTAGTGCTAATCTACCATCTACACCCGTTAGCCTATTAATAGCCTGTTAGCCTTTCCCCTGGATCCCTCACCTCCAGTCACAGGATATTCACCCTCACAACCCAACCACACCACAACCACAGCACAGCACAACACGACACAGCACAACACGACATGACACAACACAACACACCACAACCACAGCACAGCACAACACACCACAACACACCACAACCACAGCACAGCACAACACAACACAGCACAACACGACACAGCACAACCAAGCTGCATCTGAAATGGCATACTATTCCCTAAATGATGTTAGGACAGAGAAAACATACAGTACTGTGTACGTTAACGTTCTGGTATGACTAGACATATTCAAAGTCTAGACAGTGACCTTGTCACCTGTGCGCCTGTGTGACCGCTCACCCGTCTACCTGTCTGTCAGCTAGCCTTGCTAAAAGGCCAAACCAATCTGCCAGACACCCCCAGGGAAAGAGAGGGGGAGCAGAAACAACAAGAGGGAGAAAAGGGAGAGAGGGAAATGTCTGTGTGTCTTCCCATCCTCCAGCACCTTTCTGTCTGTCGGCCAGCCTTGGTAAAAGGATGGACCCATCATTTTGTGTCTGTCGGCTAGCCTTGGTAAAAGGATGGACCCATCTGCCAGACACCCCCCGAAAAATGTTGTTTTTACATGGACAAGTACAGTGAAATGTTTAACTTGCAGATTCTACCCAACAGTGCAGTAATCAATATCAAAATAGTATAACTAATAATATATACTGCATATAATAAAACATGAGACATAAGAGAGGAAGCTGTATACAGGGTCAGTGCCAATACCACATGTACAATGTGCAGAGATACTGAGGAGGAAATCTACATGTAGGTGGGAGATTAGGAGAAAGTCACTGGTAGCAGGATAAACAATAAGAAAAATAAGAATAATACCGTTTTCCCCAGTTGTTTACACATTACAACTGTCCGATGAGGCACAATGACCCAAACCTGTAACTCATTTAGGAGAACCAGACACCAAATCTGCAATTCTATAACAAACATTTGGCTAAACACAGCACACAATTTTCTACCTCTGGCACAACCTTCGTAACTAAAATCTCGTGTGTGAAAATGAAAAGCAACACTGTTCAACAAGCTAAGCTCAATTACTAATAGATCACTTTCAGTCCTCACATGTGCAAACACTATTTGTGTAAATGTTCACTGCTATCAGACCTTTGGTGTGGATAAAATGGCTACAGGTGAGTACTCCTGTGTTTACAGAGCAATCGAAGCAACCTTACAGAGTGGTGTGAAGGGGGATGGGCAGGGGGAGGTAGAGGTGGAGGAAGACCGAGACCACGAAGAGTAATCTCTGATGAAATTGGGGCGACTGTGGTGGATCATGTGGTCAACCATGGTTTGACCTTGAGAGAGGCTGGGTAGAGAGTGCAGCCCAATCTGAGCCACTTCATCGTGGCATCCATTATCCGGACGTTCCAAAATAAGAATAGGTATGTACTGCAGGCATTGGAATTATCTACCACATTTACTACTTGAGTGCTGTTTTACGGGCTCCTAACCAACTGTGCTATTGTGCGTTTTTTAAAAGTTATTTGTAACTTATTTTGTACATATCGTTTCTGCCACCGTCTCTTATGGCCGAAAAGAGCTTCTGGACATCAGAACAGCGATTACTCACCCCGTACTGGATGAAGATATTTTCTTTAACGAGTCGGATGCAAAGGATTTACTTCAAACACCGGACAAGGCCCAAGTCCCAGTCATTCACATGAAGAAGAGACAGACATAGGGGTCGTAGGTCGGGGTGCCTTGTAAAAGTCTGACGGTGAGTGGGTAACGTGCCTCTACCATCAGTACTGTCAGCCAACGTACAATCATTGATTAATAAACTGGATGAGCTCCGATCAAGACTATCGTACCAACGGGACATTAAAAACTGTGAAATATTATGTTTCACCGAGTTGTGGTTGAACGACAACATAGATAACATACAGCTAGCTGGGTTTTCCGTGTATCGGCAAGACAGAACAGCTGCCTCCGGTAAGACAAGGGGTGGTGGTCTGTGTCTATTTGTCAATAACAGCTGGTGCATGAAATATAATATAAATAAAGTCTTGAGGTTTTGCTCGCCTGAGGTACCGGTACCCCCTGTATATAACCTTGTCACTGTTATTTTATTGTTGATCTTTAATTATTTGTTAATTTTATATTTTCTAAAAAAATGTCATTTGTATGTATTTATTGTTTAGTTCAGTTTATTTAGTACATACTTTCTTAAAGCGTGTTTTCTTAAACCTGCATTTTTGATTAAGGGCTTGTAAGTCTGCATTTCACTGTAAGGTCTACCTACACCTGTTGTCTTCAGCATTTCACTGTAAGGTCTACCTACACCTGTTGTATTCAGCATTTCACTGTAAGGTCTACCTACACCTGTTGTATTCAGCATTTCACTGTAAGGTCTACCTACACCTGTTGTATTCAGCATTTCACTGTAAGGTCTACTACACCTGTTGTATTCAGCATTTCACTGTAAGGTCTACTATACCTGTTGTATTCAGCATTTCACTGTAAGGTCTACTACACCTGTTGTATTCAGCATTTCACTGTAAGGTCTACCTACACCTGTTGTATTCAGCATTTCACTGTGAGGTCTACCTACACCTGTTGTATTCAGCATTTCACTGTAAGGTCTACTACACCTGTTGTATTCAGCATTTCACTGTAAGGTCTACTATACCTGTTGTATTCAGCATTTCACTGTAAGGTCTACTACACCTGTTGTATTCAGCATTTCACTGTAAGGTCTACCTACACCTGTTGTATTCAGCATTTCACTGTAAGGTCTACTACACCTGTTGTATTCAGCATTTCACTGTAAGGTCTACCTACACCTGTTGTATTAAGCATTTCACTGTAAGGTCTACTATACCTGTTGTATTCAGCATTTCACTGTAAGGTCTACTACACCTGTTGTATTCAGCATTTCACTGTAAGGTCTACCTACACCTGTTGTATTCAGCATTTCACTGTAAGGTCTACTACACCTGTTGTATTCAGCATTTCACTGTAAGGTCTACCTACACCTGTTGTATTAAGCATTTCACTGTAAGGTCTACTATACCTGTTGTATTCAGCATTTCACTGTAAGGTCTACCTACACCTGTTGTATTAAGCATTTCACTGTAAGGTCTACCTACACCTGTTGTATTCAGCATTTCACTGTAAGGTCTACCTACACCTGTTGTATTCAGCATTTCACTGTAAGGTCTACCTACACCTGTTGTATTCAGCATTTCACTGTAAGGTCTACTACACCTGTTGTATTCAGCATTTCACTGTAAGGTCTACCTACACCTGTTGTCTTCAGCATTTCACTGTAAGGTCTACCTACACCTGTTGTATTCAGCATTTCACTGTAAGGTCTACCTACACCTGTTGTATTCAGCATTTCACTGTAAGGTCTACCTACACCTGTTGTATTCAGCATTTCACTGTAAGGTCTACCTACACCTGTTGTATTCAGCATTTCACTGTACACCTGTTGTAAGGTCTACCTACACCTGTTGTATTCAGCATTTCATTTCTACACCTGTTGTATTCAGCATTTAAGGTCTACCTACACCTGTTGTATTCAGCATTTCACTGTAAGGTCTACCTACACCTGTTGTATTCAGCATTTCACTGTAAGGTCTACCTACACCTGTTGTATTCAGCATTTCACTGTAAGGTCTACCTACACCTGTTGTATTCAGCACTATAAGGTCTACCTACACCTGTTGTATTCAGCATTTTTCACTGTTGTATTCAGCATTTCAGGTCTACCTACACCTGTTGTATTCAGCATTTCACTGTAAGGTCTACTACACCTGTTGTATTCAGCATTTCACTGCAGGTCTTCACCTGTTGTATTCAGCATTTCACTGTAAGGTCTACTACACCTGTTGTATTCAGCATTTCACTGTAAGGTCTACTACACCTGTTGTATTCAGCATTTCACTGTAAGGTCCTACACCTGTTGTATTCAGCATTTCACTGTAAGGTCTACCTACACCTGTTGTATTCAGCATTTCACTGTAAGGTCTACCTACACCTGTTGTATTCAGCATTTCACTGTAAGGTCTACCTACACCTGTTGTATTCAGCATTTCACTGTAAGGTCTACTACACCTGTTGTATTCAGCATTTCACTGTAAGGTCTACCTACACCTGTTGTATTCAGCATTTCACTGTAAGGTCTACCTACACCTGTTGTATTCGGCATTTCACTGTAAGGTCTACCTACACCTGTTGTATTCAGCATTTCACTGTAAGGTCTACCTACACCTGTTGTATTCAGCATTTCACTGTAAGGTCTACCTACACCTGTTGTAAGGTCTACCTACACCTCAAATAAAATTTGATTTGATTTGATTTGATTTGATTGTATTCGGCTCATGTGACAAATACTATTTGATTTGATTTGATTTAGTACATCGTAAAGCACAGTAAAAACTGTAGATTCCAAAATAAATGTTTATTGTATTACTGTATGTGGGAAATTGGGAGCTATACTACTTTGTAATATGTATAACTTGTATACAGTATTACTGTAGTGTAATGTACAACTGAAAGACGACCACCACGTTCTGGTAGAACGCATCTATTTACAGATGAACAGGAGGCTGCCATTGTGCAAATGGTAGTTGAAAATGATGCATTAAGACTGTGGAAAATCCACCAACAGATTACTGAAAACCCTGCCATCTTCCATAACATCAAAGTGAGCTTATCAACCCTAGCCCACATCCTTAAGAAACACCATCTCCGGATAAAGCAAATCTACAAAGTCCCATTTGAAAGGAATTCCCAAAGAGTGGAGGATAAACGTTACGAGTATGTGCACGTAAGTAATGTAATAATATTACAAACATTAGAGACTCACTGAAATGTTAGAGACTCACTGATGTTGCAATTACAATATTTACTGTCACTATATGTGCAACTATGAGACACAATGGGATCCTCCACCGCCAAGCCACCCTTGGACCATACAACACTGCCCATCTCCTTCATTTCCTGAACACCTTACATGACCATCTGTTACAGCCAGAGTAGAGAGGGCCAGGTGATCCTGAGCAGAGAGGGCCAGGTGATATTGAGCAGAGAGGGCTAGGTGAACTTGAGCAGAGAGGGCTAGGTGAACTTGAGCAAATAGGGCCAGGTGATCTTGAGCAAAGAGGGCCAGGTGATCCTGAGCAGAGAGGGCCAGGTGATCCTGAGCAGCAAATGTTCTAATTTGGGACAATGTGACTTTCCATCTGGCTGCTTAGGCCTACAACTGGTTCTATGACCATCTCAGGTTTACAATTGTCTAACTCGCACCATATTCCCCATTTTTCAGCATGGCGGTGGTGTATGATCACAAACCCCATGAACGTATGGCCCTTCTCCAGGCTTGGGTGACATTCGAGAGTCTTGACAGGGGTGAATGCGTCATGCCAGAAGATATTTCTCTCCTGGCCAAGGTGAAAATCGCCTGTGATGTTGATGAAAATCTGTGGCCGGATCAAAAAAACAGATAGATTCTGTTTTTGTAAATTAGTGTTTTTTTCTTGACTTATGATTTTACATAATTTTGATAGTTTCTTTATCTATTCAGTACAATTGATCTAAAATACAGTACAGTACCACAAATAGGCCTATGTTTCTTCCTTTGCATATGCAAAATGTATTTACTGTATGTTTGCATTTTTGCATGTTGAAATATGTTGAAATATACAATAGTCATGTTGAAATATACAACTTACATTTTTGCATGTTGAAATATGTTGAAATATACAATAGTCATGTTGAAATATACAACTTACATTTTTGCATGTTTGAGTACACTCAAACAATATACAGTATAACAACAAATTCTTAGTCTTTACACTGAAATATGTTCTGATAGTACTGTTTTGAATATGTCACATTAGTGTGATCTCAGTTGTCACTAAGTTAGATTCATTTGATGTGTGGCTCATTAGTATAATGGGTTTCATTTTGAGCGGGGAGTACATGATTTTGATTGCTGTGTTTCATTTTGCCTGTGGGGTTTGGGGAAATTGGCGAAATGTTTTGTGTTTTATTTTTCAGTTTCAGCAAACGAGTGTTAACAATTGGGAAAAACTGTACTAACATGGCAGCAACAAAAGTGGTGTAGCTAAGTGTTAGTGTCAGTGTGTGTGTGTGTGTGTGTGTGTGTGTGTGTGTGTGTGTGTGTGTGTGTGTGTGTGTGTGCGTGTGCGTGAGCGTGAGCGTGAGTGTGAGTGTGTGTGTGTGCAACAGTGTCAGTGTAGGTGTGATATGCGGATATACATGTAAACAATGCTTAACAATGTGACTGGTATCAGGAATACATAAATACTTATTGTACTTACTAGTTGTAAAATACTAGTGGTATTGTACTGCAGTAAAATACTAGTGGTAATATACTAGCGGTAAAATACTAGTAGTAATGTACTGTGGTAAAATACTGTGGTAATATATTGTGGTATATTGGTGGTAATATACTGTGGCAATATACTAGTGGTAATATAATAGCTTATAATATACTAGCTGTAATATACTGGTTGTAATATACTAGTGGTGATTTACTGTGGTAATATACTAGTGATAATATACTGTGGTAATATACTAGTGATAATATACTGTGGTAATATACTAGTGATAATATACTAGTGATAGTATACTGTGGTAATATATTAGTGGTAATATACTAGTGGAAATATGCATGTGGTAATATACTAGAGATAATATACTGTGGTAATATACTAGTGATAATATACTGTGGTAACACTATGTGGTAATATACTAGTTGTAAAATACTAGTGGTAGTTTATTAGTGGTAATACAGTATACTGCGGTAATATACAAGTGATAATATACTAGTGGTTATATACTAATTGTAACATACTAGTGGTAATATACTAGATGTAATATACTGGTGGTAATATACTAGTGATAATATGCTGTGGTAATATACTAGTGATAATATACTGTGGTAATATACTAGTGATAATATACTGTGGTAATATACTAGTGATAATATACTGTGGTAATATACTAGTGACAATATACTGTGGTAATATTGTGTGGTAATATACTAGTGTTAATACACTGTGGTAATGCACTATTTGGTAATATACTAGTGGTAAAATACTAGTGGTAATTTCTTAGTGGTAATACAGTATACTGCGGTAATATACTAGTGATAATATACTACTGGTTATATACTAATTGTAACATACTAGTGGTAAAATACTAGTGGTAATATTGTAGTGGTAATATACTGGTGGCAATATACTAGTGGCAATATACTATTATATTACTAGTGGTAATATAATAGGGATAATATACTAGTGGTAATATTGTAGTGGTAATATACTGGTGGCAATATACTAGTGGCAATATACTAGTGGTAATATACTCGTGATAACATACTAGTGGTAATATACTGTGGTAATATACTAGTGATAACATACTACTGGTAATATAGTAGTTGTAATATACTAGTGATAATGTACTAGTGGTAATTTTGTAGTGGTAATATACTGGTGGTAATATACTAGTGGTAGGTTTATAGCTAGAATATAATAGTGGTACTAAACTACTGGTAATATACTAGTGGAAATATACTAGTGAAATATACTAGTGGTAAAATATTGTGTTAATCTAATGTGTTAATGTACTGTGGTATTACACTAGTGTAATATACTAGTGTAATATACTATGGTAATGCACTAGTGGTAAAACAGTACATTGGGGTAATATACTATTGGTAATATTGTGTTGGTAATTTACTAGTGGTAACCAGAGACAGGTTGGAGGCAGAGACAGGTAGGAGCAAGAGACAGGTAAGAACCAGAGACAGGTTGGAGCCAGAGACAGGTAGGAACCAGAGACAAGTAGGAACCAGAGACAGGAAGGAACCAGAGACAGGTAGGAGACAGAGACAGGTAGGAACCAGAGACAGGTAGGAACCAGAGACAGGAAGGAACCAGAGACAGGTAGGAGTAGGGGACAAGTAGAGACCAGAGACAGGAAGGAACCAGAGACAGGTAGGAGACAGAGACAGGTGGGAACCAGAGACAGGTTGGAGCCAGAGATGGGTAGGAGCCAGAGACAGGTAGGAGCCAGAGACAGGTAGGAGCCAGAGACAGGTAGTAGCCAGAGACAGGTTGGAGCCAGAGACAGGTAGGAGCCAGAGACAGATAGGAGACAGAGACAGGTTGGATGCAGAGACAGGTTGGTGTGTAGCACCCAAAGAAAAGAGCAGGTCAAAAATTAGGATAGAAGGCTAGACGAGAATGACATCACTCAGGACTCTCAGAGCAGTGCTGTGGTAACGCTTCAGCTGACTGTGTCTGTGTCCCAAATGGAATTCCATTTCTAATGTACTGCTTTTGACCACAGCCCCTATGGGAACCATTTGGGAAGCATCCTGTGTTTGTAACAGGGTGCATAGTTGTATAAAGCCATAACTAGGGCATGTACTATACTTGATGTGTTTAGCATCCCCTTCTCAAGTCAGCCAAAACAGTTCTGATGTCTGTGGAAAGATTGTATGGTATATTTACAGCCTAGATTGAGTAGACACCTAGACAGAGGAAGATGCATGGATAATACATTTTCACTAACATACTGTACCATTGCTATCACAACCTGATAACATTGTGGAGTAATTGTTTTGGAGTGTTTGAAAGCTTGTGTATTACCTATTTTTCTTACAATAACCCATTAAGTAGAATACAATGATACTGACGCTGTCCTCCCTAGCCAACGTCAGCTCTCAGCAGTGTGGGCCAAAGCTGCACCTTTGTGATGTAAACACAGTCTTTAAAATGCAGCGGCTTCCGTGCGTGTGTGTGTGTGTGTGTGTGTGTGTGCATGTGTGTGTGTGTGTGTGTGTGTGTGTGTGTGTGTGTGTGTGTGTGTGTGTGTGTGTGTGTGTGTGTGTGTGTGTGTGTGTGTGTGTGTGTGTGTGTGTGTGTGTGTGTGTGTGTGTGTGTGTGTTAATATTAGACACAAAAACCACAGGTGCGCGCACACACGCACACACACACACGCGCACACACACACACACACACACGCACACACACACACACAGTGGACCAGAAAGGAGAGAAGTATTGGATATAAAGACCCATCTCTCTCTGAAGGTCATGAATGGGGACAGTAATGTTTTCAATTTGTGTCCTGAGATGAACAATTCTACACATAGGATATATTGTAACACTGCTCTTAAAGCTTAAGGATGTTATCATCTTTCTCTCTTTCCTTCTATACCTCTCTTTCTATTCCTTTTCTTTCTGTCACTGGGGGATTAATTTGAACGGATTAAAAAAAGGATGAAGGCAAAGGAGAGAAAGAAGTTAAGGAATGGAAAGGTTAGGAAGGTGAGGGGGTTTGTGGAAGGTCTGTGTTTGGTCCACAGTGTTATTTCAGACACACACACACACACACACACACACCAGCCAGGTCACCTGAGGTCACCTGAGGATGTCTGGAGATGACGTGGAAACTGGCAACATTCAGAGTTAATGCTTCACCTTAACCATTCAGAGTTAATGCCTCACCTTAACCCTTCAGAGTTAATGCCTCACCTTAACCATTCAGAGTTGATGCCTCAACTTAACCATTCAGAGTTGATGCCTCACCTTAACCCTTCAGAGTTAATGCCTCACCTTAACCCTTCAGAGTTGATGCCTCATCTTAACCATTCAGAGTTAATGCTTCACCTTAACCCTTCAGAGTTAATGCCTCACCTTAACCCTTCAGAGTTGATGCCTCATCTTAACCATTCAGAGTTAATGCTTCACCTTAACGCTTCAGAGTTAATGCCTGAACTTAACCATTCAGAGTTGAGGCTCACCTTAACCATTCAGAGTTGATGCCTCATCTTAATCATTCAGAGTTAATGCTTCACCTTAACCCTTCAGAGTTAATGCCTCACCTTAACCCTTCAGAGTTGATGCCTCATCTTAACCATTCAGAGTTAATGCTTCACCTTAACCCTTCAGAGTTAATGCCTGAACTTAACCATTCAGAGTTGATGCTCACCTTAACCATTCAGAGTTGATGCCTCATCTTAACCATTCAGAGTTGATGCTCACCTTAACCATTCAGAGTTAATGCCTCATCTTAACCATTCAGAGTTGATGCCTCATCTTACCCATTCAGAGTTTATGCTCATCTTAACCATTCAGAGTTGATGCTCACCTTAACCATTCAGAGTTGATGCCTCATCTTAATCATTCAGAGTTAATGCTTCACCTTAACCCTTCAGAGTTAATGCCTCACCTTAACCCTTCAGAGTTGATGCCTCATCTTAACCATTCAGAGTTAATGCTTCACCTTAACCCTTCAGAGTTAATGCCTGAACTTAACCATTCAGAGTTGATGCTCACCTTAACCATTCAGAGTTGATGCCTCATCTTAACCATTCAGAGTTGATGCTCACCTTAACCATTCAGAGTTAATGCCTCATCTTAACCATTCAGAGTTGATGCCTCATCTTACCCATTCAGAGTTTATGCTCATCTTAACCATTCAGAGTTAATGCCTCACCTTAACCATTCAGAGTTGATGCTCACCTTAACCATTCAGAGTTGATGCCTCATCTTAACCATTCAGAGTTGATGCCTCATCTTACCCATTCAGAGTTTATGCTCATCTTAACCATTCAGAGTTAATGCCTCACCTTAACCATTCAGAGTTGATGCTCACCTTAACCATTCAGAGTTGATGCCTCATCTTAACCATTCAGAGTTTATGCTCATCTTAACCATTCAGAGTTTATGCTCATCTTAACCATTCAGAGTTTATGCTCATCTTAACCATTCAGAGTTTATGCTCATCTTAACCATTCAGAGTTAATGCCTCATCTTAACCATTCAGAGTTAATGCTTCACCTTAACCCTTCAGAGTTAATGCCTGAACTTAACCATTCAGAGTTGATGCTCACCTTAACCATTCAGAGTTAATGCCTGAACTTAAACTTAACCTTATCCTATAACACTTAAATATTTGACATTTGGCACTTTGAAATCTGAAATTTGAGAAACATGGATGAATGTGTAATTCTGAAGGGAGGCTGTAAGAGTTGGTAATGTAAAACAACATGGTTTGGACGGACACAGATGCACAGTTAATTTCATGGACAACATAGATTTACTGTGGTCTCTGTGAGCCAAGATCTCTATCCAACAGATCAAGACTGCAGTTCTCAAACTAGGGGTCAGGACACTATGTCGGGTTGCCTGATACGAAAATGGGGTCACGAGATTTTTTTAAAAATCCTGTAAAAAAAATGTATAATAATTATAATACTGTCTTGTCTCTCAAAATAACATTTAAAAATCTAAATTAAATAAAGCTCAACCAGAGAGCGGCCTTACTTCGTTGGAAGAGGCCGCACTGCACTTGAATCATTCCCCCAGTGAATGGCTGGGGGAATGTGAAACCACAAACGATTGCACAGACCTTGATATTACCAGCCGCAATTGATGTGGAGAAAACAATATGGGGAGGCAGAAGCACAGAAACTCACAGCAAAAGCTTTGTCAGATAACACTGTGAAACTACACTCTTAGGAAAAAGGGTTCCAAAGGGGTACTTCGGCTGACCCCATAGGAGAACCCTTTTTGGTTCCAAGTAGAACCCTTTTAGGTTCCATGTAGAAAAGGTTCAAGATGGAACCCCAAAGGGATCTACCCAGAACCAAAAGAGTTCTACCTGGAACAATAAAGGTTTCTTCTATGGGGACAGCCTTAGAACCCTTTTAGGTTCTAGACATGTAGATCACTTCCTTACTATTTTCTGTTTATTAAGCTCTACTCTACAAGCTTCCAACATAATTAACATCTTAGTTGAAATGTAGAATTTCCGGTTATAATACAAGGTTGCTTAACAATGATGCCACAACTGCATGGCCAGGCACGACTCCAACACCATCATTAAGTTTGCAGACGACACTACAGTGGTAGGCCTGATCACAAACAACGACGAGACAGCCTATAGGGAGGAGGTCAGAGATCTGGCCGGGTGGTGCCAGAATAACAACCTATCCCTCAACGTAACCAAGACTAAGGAGATGATTGTAGACTACAGGAAAAAGAGGACCGAGCACGCCCCCATTGTCATCGACGGGGCTGTAGTGGAGCAGGTTGAGAGCTTCAAGTTCCTCGGTGTCCACATCAACAACAAACTAGAATGGTCCAAACACACCAAGACAGTCGTGAAGAGGGCACGACAAAGCCTATTCCTCCTCAGGAAACGAAAAAGATTTGGCATGGGTCCTGAGATCCTCAAAAGGTTCTACAGCTAAACATCGAGAACATCCTGACGGGTTGCATCACTGCCTGGTACGGCAATTGCTCGGCATCTGACCGCAAGGCGTACGGCCCAGTACATCACTGCGGCTAGGCTGCCTGCCATCCAGGACCTCTACACCAGGCGGTGTCAGAGGAGGCCCTAAAAATTGTCAACGTCCCCAGCCACCCCAGTCATAGACTGTTCTCTCTACTACCGCATGGCAAATGGTACCGGAGTGCCAAGTCTAGGACAAAAAGGCTTCTCAACAGTTTTTACCCCCAAGCCATAAGACTCCTGAACAGGTAACCAAATGGCTACCCGGACTATTTGCATTGTGTGCCTCCCCAAACACCCCCCAACGCCTCTTTTACTCTACTGCTACTCTCTGTTCATCATATATGCATAGTCACTTAAACCTTACATACTACCTCAATCAGCCTGACTAACCGGTGTCTGTATGTAGCCTCACTAAAATTTTTTGATTTGATTTGATTTATAGCCTGTCTTTTTACTGTTGTTTTATTTATTTACTTACCTATTGTTCACCTACCACCTTTTTTGCACTATTGGTTAGAGCGCACGTGACAAATAAACTTTGTTTTGATTTGATTTGATGACTCCCTTGGTAACCACAGAGTTCAGGAGATCTGCTTTTTCATATCATTCACCTCATGTGTGGAATAGTCTACTGTTGACACTTCGTTTGGATGATATGGTGTCACTGGGCCAGTTTAGGAAATTGGTTAAAAACTTCTTAAGGCTAGGCGTCCCACTACTGGGACAACTTCCTGATTATTTTTGTGATGAATGTGTTTGTTTTATTTGATTATAATGGTTAATGTGTATATTGTGTATGTTTTGTGTATTTTGTATATAATTGTGTGTGTGCTGTTCTTCCCAGGGCAGGCTTGTGAATGAGACCTAGGTCTCAATGTGTCTCCCTGAATGAATCAGAGTTAAAAGAAAGCACCTTTTTTTCTAAGAGTGAAAGAATTGATACTGTTGCTAACAATCAGAAGGAGACTGACTGAACGACTCAAAAACTCCCCACCTGATGCTCTCAATATGTATTCACTGTAAAATAATACTGAAGACATCAAAACTATGAAATAACACATATGGAATCATGTAGTAACCAAAAAAGTGTTTAACAAATCAAAATATATTTCAGATTGTTCAAAGTAGCCACCCTTTGCCTTGATGACAGCTTTGAACACTCTTGGCATTCTCTCAATCAGCTTCATGAGGTAGTCAACTGGAATGCTTTTCCAACCGTCTTGAAGGAGTTCCCACATATGACGAGCGCTTCTTGGCTGCTTTTCCTTCACTCTGCGGTCCAACTCATCTCAAACCATCTCAATTGGATTGAGGTTGGGTGATTGTGGAGGCCAGGTCATCTGATGCAGCATTCTATCACTCTCCTTCTTGGTCAAATAGCCCTTACACAGCCTGGAGGTGGGATTTGGGTCACTGTCCTGTTGAAAAACAAATTATAGTCCCCTAAGCACAAACCAGATGGGATTTTGTATTCCTGCAGAATGCTGTGGTAGCCATGCTGGTTTAGTGTGCCTTGAATTCAAAATAAATTACAGACAGTGTCACCAGCAAAGCACCTTCAAACCATCACACCTCCTCCTCCATGCTTCACGGTGGGAACAATACACGTGGAGATCATCCGTTCACCTACTCTGCGTCTCGCTACACAGTGGCTGGAACTAACAATCTCAAGTTTGGACCCATCAAACCAAAGGATAGATTTCCACCAGTCTAATGTACATTCCTTGCGTTTCTTGGCACAAGCAAGTCTCTCCTTCTTATTGGTGTCCTTTAGTAGTGGTTTCTTTGCAGCAATTTGACCATGAAGGCCTGATTCACACAGTCTCCTCTGAACAGTTGATGTTGAGATGTGTCTATTACTCTGTGAAGCGTTTATTTGGGCTGCAATCTGAGGTGCCATGTGGTCGATATGAACGTTATTGATCGGTTAATCGGTGCCAGAGGAGTAGCGTTTTAAGTGCTTTTCGCAAAATTTGAATGGCAGAAAATCCATCATGGCAGACCTTATGGGTCCCTGAGGAAAATGTGTTCCATGTGAGGAGTGGGACCAATTTCAAGGGTGAGGGGTGTGACTTTTCAAGGTTAGCATATTCAAACTCTTGTTATAGCACCACCATCTGGCCAATCAGTGTGATTTGGTAAATGCCAGATCTATATGGCATGACCATCATTCACCCAAATCTCATAAAAAGCAGACCAGTGCTGTCTGAGATATTGCGTGTCACTAATGTTTGAATGAACGCACTGACAGAGTAACGGACGGAGACAGATCCACAGTCCCTACCCCAATTTCATTGTGGGGACAACAAAAGCAAAGGCTGTGATTGTAACACAGTCAACCTCAATCTCAATCTGTCTCCTTACAGAAAGTGTATCTTACTGTCTGTGTGTGTGTGTGTGTGTGTGTGTGTGTGTGTGTGTGTGTGTGTGTGTGTGTGTGTGTGTGTGTGTGTGTGTGTGTGTGTGTGTGTGTGTGTGTGTGTGTGTGTGTGTGTGTGTGTGTGTGTGTGTGTGTGTGTGTGTGTGTGTGTGTGTGTGTGTGTTGTGTTTGTGTGTGTGTGTGTGTGTGTTCGTGTGTGTGCTGATTTCACGCATACCAAGTCACAATCACAAGGCCTCAATATTAATCATGGTGTCAAAATGAGCTCCTGAGTGGCACTGCATCTCAATGTTTGAGGCATCACTACAGACACCCTGGTTCGAATCCAGGCTATATCACAACCGGACGTGATTGGGAGTCCCGTAGGGCAGCGCACAATTGGCCCGCTGTCGGCCGGCTTTGGACTATCATTTGTTTTCAATAGGACAATGACCCAACACACCTCCAGGCTGTGTAAGGCCTATTTGACCAAGAAGGAGAGTGATGTAGTGCTTGCTCAAATGCCATGTCCTCCACAATCACCCAACCTCAATCCTATCGAGATTGTTCTGGGATGAGTTCGACCACAGAGTGAAGGAAAAGCAGCCAACAAGCGCTCAGCATATGTGGGAACTCCTTTAAGACTGTTGAAAAAGCATCCCAGGTGAAGCTGGTTGAGAGAATGCCAAGAGTGTCGAAAGCTGTCAACAAGGCAAAGGGTGGCTGCTTTGAGGAATCTAAACTCTAAAATATAGTTTGATTTGTTTAACCCTTTTATGGTTACTACATTATTCCATGTGCTATTTCATTGGTTTGATGTGTTCACTATTATTGTACAATGTAGAAAAGAGTAAAAATTAAGAAAAACCCTTGAATGGCAGAAGACTGAAATATAACAAAAACGTTGACATAGAAACACTGTATTTACGGAATTTTTTTTCAATAATGTTTATAAATTATAAAGGACAGATGAACATACACATACACACGCACAAACACACACACACACACACAAACTGACACAACACACACATACTCTCTCTCCGAGCAGCGCAGGCCCAGCTGAAGTAACACTTAGATTTTCATCTCTGTCACATTAGATAAAGTCTACCGCCAGCCCGTCAACATTCTGGAACTGATCTCAGTTTACTCATTCTGCTTCTGGGCTGAAAACACACACAGATGAAGCTGTCTGAATGTGTTTGTGTGTGTGTGTGTGTGTGTGTGTGTGTGTGTGTGTGTGTGTGTGTGTGTGTGTGTGTGTGTGTGTGTGTGTGTGTGTGTGTGTGTGTGTGTGTGTGTGTGTGTGTGTGTGTGTTGTTTCCAACAGTAGAGAGACAAGAGGCTTAAATGAACACCAGGTTTCATTATCGGTTCTATTCTACCATTTAGGAGATGCATCTGTTATGTGAACTATCTTTATCTACAGTACATAGGACCAGGAGCCTGTTTGAAGTGACATGCCTAAATAACTATCAAGACAAAAGCAGACTGGCCAAAACAGTTGGTGTTCCCTAAACTGTGTGAATTATTGAATGATACTGATACACCTCTGTTAAATGTCAAAAAGTCCTACCTGTAACATCACAAAATTGAATTATCACTTGAGATATTGTTTCATCTAAAGCCGATTCTCTGAATTATTACTTATTTCATTCAGAGTCATTCAGAAGGTAAATTGTCCACAAGATAAGACATCAGAACATAAATACACAATAATAGAGGTTGAAAGATTAATTTTCTAAATAAGTTAATCACGCTAAATTGCACATGTATCTGTCTGCTTCCCTGAATCTGTCTGCTGGCAGACTCAGGGGAGACAGATATCACAAACTTCAATTATTCAATATAATAACAATTGAAAAAATAATTGAAAGAATTGCTTGTCTCTCTCCTTTCCTTCTGTTTTTCATTCTCTCTCTCTTTGTGAGGACATATTTCACTAACTTAAAATGCTTCAAATACTAGGTCTCAAGAGAGAACTAGTTAGAGAGAGGATCACCACTTAGTTAGGTAGACTGAAAAGATGTATCTTCTCTGCTCTCATCTCCTCTTCTCCCCCTTCCCTCTGCTCCTCCTCCCCTCCTCTACTCCTCTCTCATCTCCTCCTCTCCTCTCCTCCTCTCCTCCTCTCCTCCTCTCCTCCTCTATTCCCCCTTTCCTCCTCTCCTCTCCTCTCCTCTCCTCTCCTCTCCCTCTCCTCTCCTCTCCTCTCCTCTCCTCTCCTCTCCTCTCTTCCTATTCTCATATCCTCCTCTCTTTGTTCCTTTGTCTTCTCGCTCCAATCTCCTTCATTGTTTCCTCTCAACATGGCTGCAAAAAAATATTGCAGCTCTATATAGAGTAAAAGTTGTAGGTATATGTTTTAAAACAGTGTTTCCAAATCCAACAGTCTATGAACTGTGATGCACACCAAGCCATCTAGCAATATTGTTTTTCTTCTATTACTGCCATAAACAATGCTATTAGACCAGAAAAATGACATGCTATTATCTATTAAACACCAGATACAGTGGTTGTTTTGTACTCAATGTTATCAGAAGGTTCAGTTTTGGTAAAATGTGTGGAGTGGAAATGTTTGTGTTTTCAGAGTTTAGAAGGTGTGCTGGTTGAGGTTCAACTGACCGACCAACCAACCAACCAACCAACCAACCAACCAACCAACCAACCAACCAACCAACCAACCAACCAACCAACCAACCAACCAACCAACCAATCAACAATTCAATTGTCTTGCTCTTGTATTGCCTCTCATTCAGATCATCTCTAGTCTGCACAACAACCTTGTGACACCACAGTACAGTCGCTGTGTATGTAACCTCTAAATGTAGTTTCTCCCATTCAGTCCTGACTGATATCTATGGTTTCTCACCTGGAGGATCAATCCAGGGCTAAGGAGTCAATTACCATAGAAATCACACTGGCTTTAATCTCATTTTGTTTGATATAATTCACAATAGGCTTATGGGTTTTAAACCCTTTTAACTAACAGTGGAAGCAGCAGTCCTCTGGGTTATAGGCTATAACAGCAGAGCTTTATTGTAGCTACCTGTTTAACTACCTGTTTTACTAAGTGTTTGCCCCAGTTCTTTTCAGAAGGGATTAACACTGCACATAAAAGGTACATTAAAACTTCTTTGGGACTGGGGGGCAGTATTGAGTAGCTTGGATGAATAAGGTGCCCAGAGTAAACTGCCTGCTACTCAGGCCCAAAAGCTAGAATATGCATATAATTAGTAGATTTGGATAGAAAACACTCTGAAGTTTCTAACAGTTTGAATGATGTCTCTGTGAGTATAACATAACTCATATGGTAGGCAAAAACCTGAGAACAAATCAAACCAGGAAGTGGGAATTCTGTGGTTTGTAGTTTTTCAAGTGATTGCCTATCCAATATACAGTGTCTATGGGGTCGTATTGCACTTCCTAAGGCTTCCACTAGATGCCAACAGTCTTTGGAACTTTGTTTCAGGCTTCTACTATGAAGCGGGAGCAAATAAGAGCTGTTTGAATCTGGCAGAATACCATGAGCTAAGTCACGCGTGCGGCTGTGAGAGTGAGCTCCGTTCCTTTTCATTTCTAAAGACAAAGGAATTGTCCGGTTGGAATATTATTGCAGATTTATGATAAAAACATCCTAAAGATTGATTATATACATTTTGACATGTTTCTACGAAGTGTAATGGAACTGTTTTGACTTTTCGTCTGAACTAATTGCCCGCGCCTTGTGAATTTGGATTTGTAAACTAAACGCGTGAACAAAAAGGAGGTATTTGGACATAAATGATGGACTTTATCTAACAAAACAAACATTTATTGTGGAACTGGGATTCCTGGGAGTGCATTCCGATGAAGATCATCAAATGGAAGTGAATATTTATAAAGCTTTTTCTGAGTTTTGTGACACCTCTCCTCGGTTGGAAAATGGCTGTATGTTTTTCTGTGGCTAGGCACTGACCTAACATAATTGCATGGTGTGCTTTTCCTGTATAACTTTTTTCAAATCTGATACAGCGGTTTTATTAAGGAGAAGTTTATCTTTAATTGTGTGTTTAACACTTGTATCTTTCATAAATGTTTATGATGAGCATTTCTGTCATTTGATGTGGCTCTGCACTTTCACCGGATGTTTGTTTGAGACAATGCATTTCTGAACATAACACACCAATTTCAAATGAGGTTATTGGACATAAAGATGAACTTTATCGAGCAAAACACACATGTATTGTCTAACATGGAGTCCTGGGAGTGCCATCTGGTGAAGATCATCAAAGGTTAGTGATTCATTTTTACACTATTTCTGTCTTATGTGACACCTCTCCTTTGGAAAATGGCTGTATGTTTTTCTGTGGCTAGGCGCTGACCTAACATAATTAAAAAGTCTTCTTTCACCGTAAAGCCTTTTTTGAAATCAGACATTGTGGCTGGATTAACTTCTTGGCACACCCATCCCTTTAGCAGGATCATTTTCGTCAACATCCGCTGATTTGCAAAGTGCCAAATTCAAATTAATTTAATTTTCATGAAATCACAAGTGGAATATAGCAAAACACAGCTTAGCTTGTTGATAATCCACCTGGCGTGTCAGATTTCAAAAAAGCTTTTCGGCGAAAGCTATCCAAGTGTTTATGTAAGGACATCTCTCTCAGCAGACAAAACATTACAAACAGCTACAATAAAATTAATTTCTTGCCTTTGATGATCTTCGGATATTTGCACTCACGAGACTTCCAGTTACACAATAAATGTTCCTTTTGTTCCATAAAGATTATTTTATATTCAAAATACCTCCATTTCGTTGGTGCGTTATGTTCAGATATCCACAGGCTCGAGCGGTCACGACAAGGCAGACGAAAATTCCAAATAGTATCCGTAAAGTTCGTAGAAACATGTCAAACGTTTTTTATAATCAATCCTCAGGTTGTTTTTACAATAAATATTTGATCATATTTCAACCAGACCGTAGCATTTTCAATAGGAGATAGAGAGAACATGTCTGCTCCAAGCTGCTCGCGCATGCAAAACCATCCTGGCACTCAGCCATCCACTGACGCAATGTGATCTTTTTCACTCATTTTTCAGAATAAAAGCCTAAAAATATGTCTAAAGACTGTTCAGACCATGTGGAAGCCATAGGAAAGTAATCCCTCCCTTTAAATGTAGGGAAGGCATGCAATGGAACAGGGAGCTTTCAAAATAGAAGGCACTTCCTCTTTGGATTTTCCTCAGGTTTTCACCTGCAATATCAGTTCTGTTATACTCATAGACAATAGTTTGACAGTTTTGGAAAATTTACAGTGTTTTCTATCCTTATCTGATAATTATATGCATATTCTAGATTCTGGGCCTGAGGAATAGGCCGTTTCATTTGCGTACTTTTTTCATCCAAACATCAAAATCCTGCCCCTTACACTGAAGAGGTTAAAACCTGTTGTTCCCCTACGGGAACACCACCCCCCCGTTCAGCTGAAAAGGTGGCGCAGGGAATGCAAAAATATTCTTTGGAAATATTTAACCTCCACACATGAACAAGTCCAATAAACACCTTGTTCATCTACCCAGCGTGTCAGATTTTTTAAATGTTTTACGGCGAAAACAAAACATATATTTATGTTAGACCACCACCAAACCAAAGAAAAAACGTAGCCATTTTTTCCAGCAAAAGATAAAAATCACAAAAGCAGGATAAAAAAAATCAATCACTAACCTCTTGAAAATCTTCATCAGATGACAGTCATATGACCATGTTACACAGTACATTTATGTTTTGTTCGATAATATGCATTTTATATCCATAAATCTCGGTTTACATTGACGCCATGTTCAGAAAATCCTCCAAAATATCCAGAGGAATTATAGAAAGCTATGCCAGATAACAGAAATACTCATCATAAATTTTGACTAAAGATACATGTTCTACATATAATTAAAGATACACTGGTTCTTAATGCAACCGCTGTGTAATTATTTTTTTTTTTTTTTTTTTACGTTATGGAAAATCCTAACATTGCAATAATCTGAGACGGCGCTCAGACGTAACAATATTTCTCCGCCATGTTGGAGTCAACAGAAATACAAAATTAGAACATAAATATTCCCTTACCTTTGATGGTCTTCCATCAGAATGTAGTGCAAGGAGTCCTAGTTCAACAATAAATCGTTTTGTTTCATAATGTTCAATTCTAGTGTCCAAGTAGCAGCATTTTCTTCCACTTTCAGCTCCAATGGCCAAAAAATGACTTCTGGTCCAGGATAACTTTGCATGAAAACTTCCAAAACTTCCAAAAGACATATTACAGGTCGAAGAAACTGGTCAAACTAAGTGCAGAATCAATCTTCAGGATGTTATAATCATTATTATCCAATAGCATTCCAACCGGATCATTCGTTTTCATCTGGGGCTGATTGGAACAGCCGAAGCACTCAAAGACAAACGTGCCACAACAAAATGGCATTATTTTGCGACACCAACTACTTTCCTTCCCATTAGGTCAAAGTTCACAGCAAATGCTCCATTACACTTTCTACTGAATGAGGACATCTAGTGGAAGACGGAGGAAGTGTTTCCAGATCCATAACTTGTTGGCAAGGGAGGGGGCGATAACGTCAAAGTTGCCCCAACTTTCAGGATTTCAAAACTTGTTTGGAAGATTGCCTGCCCTGTGAGTTCTGTTATACTCACAGACATAATTCAAATGGTTTTAGAAACTTCAGAGTGTTTTCTATCCAATATTAATAATGATATGCATACATTAGCAATTTAGGACAGATTTTGATGCAGTTCACTATGGGAACGCAATTCATCCAAAGTGGAAATACTGCCCCCTATCTGTAAGTGGTTGATAACATATAGCTTCAATAAAGTTCCAACCGGAGTATTCCTTCTTGTCTTCTTGAGCAATGGAACGCAAGTGACTACCATGAGGAAAAAGTGGGATCACAAAATGGCTGCTTGATGGACAGCTGATATATTCTGCTCTCATTCACTACCACAATAACATAGAAGCCTCATTATAATTTCTATTGATGGTTGACATCTAGTGGAACCCCTAGGCAGTGCAACATCATTCATATCTCAAGGGGATTTCATTGGGGACTCTGGTGAATACATAGAAGCTCTGTTTTAATTTCAACTCAGGATTTTGCCTGCCAATATGAGTTCTGTTATACTCACAGACATAATTCAAACAGTTTTAGAAACTTCAGAGTGTTTTCTATCCAATACTAATAATAATATGCAAATATTAGCAACTATGACTGAGGAGCAGGCCGTTTGATATGGGCACCTTTTCATCCAAACTACTCAATACTGCCCCTGCAGGAATAAAAAGTTAACCTTTAAATCTTCATCAAATGATCCATAAAAGGACCTGAACTTATCAGAATACTTCTTACAACATTTACATATGTCTACTTGTGGGTGTGCAAGTTGTATATTGTTCACCTTAAAAATAAAAATAAAGTTACTTTATTAAATCTCTAATTATACTCTTCTTCACAAATTCCTCCTATACACTACTGTTCTATTCATACAGGGGTTTAAATATTTACATTGGTGTTCTATTTAACAGCATATTTGGGAATAGTACTCTCTCCTTTCATATCTTCACATACAAAATCCCTATATTATGTTAGAAATCAACTTAGATATTTACATCCAGCCCTCCATCAACGATGACAGCGCAGCCAGCCCGAGAGGCACATATCGAGGAAATATCAGTGTCCGGGGGCATCAATGAACACCCCTTACCCATCTCAGCTGTTACCCTCTCAAACTTTTCAATGGCTTCTTCCGTCCGACGGGCTGTGGTGGATAGAACCCCTAGATAACGTTAGGGATCGAAAAACTCAGAACTGGAAACCTCAGCTCACACAGAACTGATTGGGGTAATCATTCAGCCATGCACCTCTATCACACCAGAGCTAGTCCCCTGACAGCTCTAATTCACTCAGGACTTAATAGTAATAATATCTCTTATTATCCTAATTTTAGTCCTGTTATTGTCCCGAAATGAAGTCATTTGTTGGACTCAGCTGACCACCTATTATCCAAATGTCAATCTGTTAACACTAATAATTTATCTTATTATCCGTATTTCAATCAGCTTAACACATCCTTTCCATACTCACACAACTCTCACATCCACACTCACTTAGTACTATTCCCAAACACACTCAGTAATCTCCCTTATTATTCCATGTGCATCTTCAACGATTCTCTTGTCATTACTTCCTATGCACCATATGTCTCTTCAATGGTTCTCCTGCTGCTACTGCCTATACATATAAAATGACACCCTGTGCTCAATAAAACCTTGTGCTATTACCAGTGGTTGTCCTTCTGGAAGGTTCTCCCATCTCCACAGAGGAACTCAAGAGCTCTGTCAGAGTGACCATCAGGTTCTTGGTCACCTCCCTGACCAAGGCCCTTCTCTGCCGATAGCTTAGTTTGGCCGGGCGGCCAGCTGTAGGAAGAGTCTTGGTGGTTCCAAACGGCTTCCATTTAAGAATGATGGAGGCCCCTATGTTCTTGTGGACATTTTTTGGTACCCTTTCCCAGATCTGTGCCCCGACACAATCCGCTATGGACAATTCCTCATGGCTTGGTTTTTGCTCTGACTTTCACTGTCAATTGTTGGACCTTAAATAGACATGTGTGTGCCTTTTCGAATCATGTCAAATCATGTCCAATCAATTGAATTTACCACAGGTGGACTCCAATCAAGTTGTAGAAACACCTCAAGGATGATTAATGGAAACAGGATGCACCTGAGCTCAATGTCTAGTCTCATAGCAAAGGGTCTGAATACTTATGTAAATAAGTAATTTATGTATTACATTTTTCAGAAATTTGATCAAATTTAGAAAAACCTGTTTTTGCTTTTTCATTATGGGATATTGTGTGCAGTTAATTGAGAACAAAATCTAAGAATACATTTTAGAATAAAGCTGTAACAACAGGAAAGGGGTCTGAATACTTTCTGAATGCACTATACATATTGTAGGTAGGTTGGTTTTATGTTGGGGTCCAGTCTTCTCAGTCAGGGTGAGGTGGGTTTTATGTTGGGGTCCAGTGTTCTCAGTCAGGGTGAGGTTGGTTTTATGTTGGGGTCCAGTGTTCTCAGTCAGGGTGAGGTGGGTTTTATGTTGGGGTCCAGTGTTGTTAGTCAGGGTGAGGTTGGTTTTATGTTGGGGTCTAGTGTTCTCACTCAGGGTGAGGTGGGTTTTATGTTGTGGTGTTTTTAAATTGAGCTCTGTCTCAGATTATTGCATGCATTTCTTTTTCCGTAAAGTGTTTTTTTAAAAATCTGACACAGCGGTTGCATTAAGGAGAGGTATATCTATAATTCCATGTGTATAACTATATTATCATCTACATTTATGATGAGTCTTTCTGTTGAATGATGTGGCTATGCAAAATCACTTGATGTTTTTGGAACTAGTGAATCTAACGCGCCAATGTAAACTCAGATGTAAACAATGTAAACTTGATAGAAATATGAACTTTATCAAACAAAACATGCATATATTGTGTAACATGAAGTCCTATGAGTGTCAGCTGATGAAGATAGTTCAAGGTTAGTGATTCATTTTATCTTTATTTCTGTTTTTTGTGAAGGCTATATTTTGCTGGAAAATGGCTGTGCTTATTGTGGTTTGGTGGAGACCTAACATAATCGTTTGTAGTGCTTTCTCTGAAAAGCCTATTTGAAATCGGACACTTTGGTGGGATTAACAACGAAAATAGATTGATATAAAATGATATGACACATGTATGTTTTGGGAATTGTAATTATGAGATTTCTTTGGTTTGAATTTTGGCACCCTCTATTTTCACTGGTAGTTTATTTATTTTTTATTTCACCTTTATTTAACCAGGTAGGCTAGTTGAGAACAAGTTCTCATTTGCAACTGCGACCTGGCCAAGATAAAGCATAGCAGTGTGAACAGACAACCCAGAGTTACACATGGAGTAAACAATTAACAAGTCAATAACACAGTAGAAAAAAAAGAGTCTATATACATTGTGTGCAAAAGGCATGAGGAGGTAGGCGAATGATTACAAATTTGCAGATTAACACTGGAGTGATAAATGATCAGATGTTCATGTACAGGTAGAGATATTGGTGTGCAAAAGAGCAGAAAAGTAAATAAATAAAAACAGTATGGGGATGAGGTAGGTAAAAATGGGTGGGCTATTTACCGATAGACTATGTACAGCTGCAGCGATCGGTTAGCTGCTCAGATAGCAGATGTTTGAAGTTGGTGAGGGAGATAAAAGTCTCCAACTTCAGCGATTTTTGCAATTCGTTCCAGTCACAGGCAGCAGAGAACTGGAACGAAAGGCGGCCAAATGAGGTGTTGGCTTTAGGGATGATCAGTGAGATACACCTGCTGGAGCGCGTGCTACAGATGGGTGTTGCCATCGTGACCAGTGAACTGAGATAAGGCGGAGCTTTACCTAGCATGGACTTGTAGATTACCTGGAGCCAGTGGGTCTGGGGACGAATATGTAGCGAAGGCCAGCCGACTAGAGAATACAAGTCGCAGTGGTGGGTGGTATAAGGTGCTTTAGTGACAAAACGGGTGGCACTGTGATAAACTGCATCCAGTTTGCTGAGTAGAGTGTTGGAAGCAATTTTGTAGATGACATCGCCGAAGTCGAGGATCGGTAGGATAGTCAGTTTTACTAGGGTAAGTTTGGCGGCGTGAGTGAAGGAGGCTTTGTTGCGGAATAGAAAGCCGACTCTTGATTTGATTTTCGATTGGAGATGTTTGATATGAGTCTGGAAGGAGAGTTTACAGTCTAGCCAGACACCTAGGTACTTATAGATGTCCACATATTCAAGGTCGGAACCATCCAGGGTGGTGATGCTGGTCAGGCGTGCGGGTGCAGGCAGCGAACGGTTGAAAAGCATGCATTTGGTTTTACTAGCGTTTAAGAGCAGTTGGAGGCCACGGAAGGAGTGTTGTATGGCATTGAAGCTTGTTTGGAGGTTAGATAGCACAGTGTCAAGGACGGGCCGGAAGTATATAGAATGGTGTCGTCTGTGTAGAGGTGGATCAGGGAATCGCCCGCAGCAAGAGCAACATCATTGATATATACAGAGAAAAGAGTCGGCCCGAGGATTGAACCCTGTGGCACCCCCATAGAGACTGCCAGAGGACCGGACAGCATGCCCTCCGATTTGACACACTGAACTCTGTCTGCAAAGTAATTGGTGAACCAGGCAAGGCAGTCATCCGAAAAACCGAGGCTACTGAGTCTGCCGATAAGAATATGGTGATTGACAGAGTCGAAAGCCTTGGCAAGGTCGATGAAGACGGCTACACAGTACTGTCTTTTATCGATGGCGGTTATGATATCGTTTAGTACCTTGAGCGTGGCTGAGGTGCACCCGTGACCGGCTCGGAAACCAGATTGCACAGCGGAGAAGGTACGGTGGGATTCGAGATGGTCAGTGACCTGTTTGTTGACTTGGCTTTCGAAGACCTTAGATAGGCAGGGCAGGATGGATATAGGTCTATAACAGTTTGGATCCAGGGTGTCTCCCCCTTTGAAGAGGGGTATGACTGCGGCAGCTTTCCAATCCTTGGGGATCTCAGACGATATGAAAGAGAGGTTGAACAGGCTGGTAATAGGGGTTGCGACAATGGCGGCGGATAGTTTCAGAAATAGAGGGTCCAGATTGTTAAGCCCAGCTGATTTGTACAGGTCCAGGTTTTGCAGCTCTTTCAGAACATCTGCTATCTGGATTTGGGTAAAGGAGAACCTGGAGAGGCTTGGGCGAGTATCGGGATTGCAGCCATAACAGGTTAACTAAATTTAAGGCCCAGTCTATCCTGTCTCAGGTGCCAGACATATTACGGACAGAGTATGCCATCTACGGTGGCCTGATAGACAGTTTCAGCCCAGTTCTCTTCTCTCCTTCTCGGTTGGCTGATGTATTTTATAATTTCAGAGAAATTGTAAAGTTTGTTTTGTTTTTAAACCTTACAATAGGGGTAAAAGCAGAATATTTCTGAGATCTGTGTGTATTAGCAGTAGTGATTTGGAGGGTCTTCCTAATGGGAAGAAAGGATCCTAGTTGAAGGAAACAGATATGGAGACTAGCGAAAGTACAAAGTGAATGGTAATATTAGTGGCATTCAGATAGCACTCTAATAATGTAATATCTTTAAAAAAGTTAATGTTTCAATACAAGGTCACATGACAAACAGAGGGATTGAGCCTTGGGACTGATATTATATTGGAGGCTGCCATCTGGTGTTTTGGTTAGAGAAAAGGTTCCTGTGGACAAATAGGTAAGCCACCAGTGAAAATAAGTGGTACTGTAACGGCCGTTGTTGGTGGAAGAAGAGGAGGACCAATGCGCAGCGTGGTAAGTGTCCATATTGATCATTTATTGTCATGAACACAAAACAAAATAACGAGAACGAAACAAAACAGTCCTGAACGGTGAATACAAAAAACACTGAACAGAAAATAATCCCCCACCACTCAAAGGTGAAACCAGGCTACCTAAGTATGGTTCTGGGACAACAATTGACAGCTGCCTCTGATTGAGAACCATACCAGGCCAAACACAGAAATCCCAAATTATGGAAAAAAGAACATAGACTGCCCACCCCAACTCACGCCCTGACCATGCTAAAACAAAGACAAAACAAAGGAACTAAGGTCAGAACGTGACAGGTACTCACTGAATTCAAACAGGCTGTAAGCGACATACTGGGACATTTGGGACAGAGGTACTAATATTTGAATAAGAGACGTTTTTGACCATTTCCAATTCCTTTTAATCAATTCTATAGTTTGGGTGAAAGCAGAGATTTAAGTAAGACGTTAATGTAATCTAAAACAACAATCTGTTTCCATTACGTGGAACTGTGTCCAAAATTCAAGTAGATCCAAGTAAATGTTTTTCGTACCTAATATTTAGCGGATAAGCCAGCACCAATTTTTTGAAGGGCCTAGTAGATTTGTTAAACAACAGATTTCTTACTTTGACAAGTTGATGTCACAGGGACAGTAATTACCGAACATATTTACCTCCCTTATCTCAACTCATTTGCTCACATTGTATATAGACTTGTTTCTACTGTATTATTGACTGTATGTTTGTTTTACTCCATGTGTTGGCCAAGTCGCAATTGTAAATGAGAACTTGTTCTCAACTTGCCTACAAGGTTAAATAAAGGTGAAATAAATAAAAGTGTCACTCCAGGTGGACTCTACTGTTTTGGTGCGGGTGAACATGAACACGCTTCACGTTGTTTTTATCCGGTATTATAAACAGTTTATTCCATCCCACCTGCCCATAAGAAGTTAAAGCAAGTCAAAATACGTTTCTATTTAATACTCAGGTGCCCTAAAATGTAATTATACTATAATATTTCAAATGGAAAGAAGTATATTCAATAGAAAAGCTAAATTAGCAGTTGCGTGTCCTCTTTGTCTCACGTGCACAGACTGATTTCCAACTGTGACTCCCAGTACTAAAAGTCAAAATGATTCCTTGTTTGGGAAGAAACAAGCCTGAAACCTTGAACAAAGACTGTTGACATCCAGTGGAAGCCATATGAATTGCAATCTGGGAGCTGCATTTGGATATGACCCTATACATTCCATTGGAAGAGCATGAGCTCTCAAAAAAAAAGAATTCCGGATGGTTTTTCTTTGGATTTTCTCCTACTATATCAATTGTGTTATAGTCTCATACATTATTTTAATATGTCTACAAACTTCAAAGTGTTTTCTTTCCAATGGTACCAATTATATGCATATCCCGGCTCCTGGGCCTGAGTAACATGCAGTTAACTTTGGGCACGTCAGTCAGACAGGAAGTGGAGAAAAATAGACCACACAAATGACTTTTTCTGAAGTATATATATTGTCAGAGCTTTAGTTGTAAACATGTACATTCTCTTGATAAGAAATGTACTGAAAAACCTGATGTAAACCTATGTACAGTACACTACATTTTTTAAATATCTTATAAGCTAATTTGCAAAAATGGTTTCAACTGTGTGTTGTTATTCTAGTGGACATTTGTCTTAGATATGTGTATTAAGAATATTGGTAGAAGTAATAATTTGTCATATAGTAAAACGTTTGTCTGGATTTCCTGAATTAGAAATGCCCTAAACTAAACTGTTGTTCTGGTCTGTCCCCTCTCAAGGTTAGGGCGAAGGTAACCACAGATGGTATCTAGATGCATGGAAGGGAGAGATCCCGTCCAAACTTCTCTCAAGCTGCTGGTGTACTGGTCAGATAATGGACAAGACAGAATGGACAGTAAATGATGGTGGTGTATCAGGTGAGAGATTTGGCTGCTTGGGAAAATCAGATTATTACCCAGATATTGAAACTGGGACATTATCAAGTACCATCCACTACGAACATGTGCCATTGGGCAGACGTACTGAAATAATTTTTGAAGAAGAAAATAAATAAGCGCCATAAGGATGAGTGCCGGGAAGAAGGGAGGGGGTCAACCAGGCCCGTATTTGATTTAGGCTTGTCCAAAATGGGTTATTTGGGGTATCAGGTTGATTGTGGAGGTCTGGACACTGTGAAATGTACAGTAATTTAGACAAAAATGCTTTGAGATACCGATCTGTCATTAACATACCATTTGCAACAAAAGTTCCAGCTGAAATGTTACTGCCAGAATCCATAAATTAAATTGTGTAATAAAGCATGTGTGGAACTGTATGAAGCAAAGCTCTTAAGGTAAAACATTCTACTGCAATGGTTTCACGCAGCAATGGAAAAAAGCTGAGTCTACAGATTCCTTGTGTGCTTTCATATAAGGATGGAAACTTATTTTGATAGAATATTTAATCTAATGCTTACCTTAAAATATAACAATAATTATCACAGAGTGATAAGAGGAGGGAATGTGAAGGAACATTTAATGTTTGTGCTCTTCTAATAACCAATTCAACAGGGTTCATGCCAGTGACTGATTTATCGTGGCTGGGAGGAATCCTCACTATCAGTTTAAGCAATTTGTCAATACGCTCAGAACATTGCTTTGAGAACCGAAAGGGGTATCTCAGCTTCAAGGTCTCAGCTTGGAGAGAGGAAGCCTAATAATATATTTGTCGGTCACATGCATGAAGCAAACAATAATGATGAATTAATGATGAATAATGACTAATGTAAATCATGCAAATATAACTTGTCTGTGTAAGCAGTATATAAGAGATCTAACGGGACTGCCCCGGCAGAGCTCCCGACCAACATATACTATGGTGCATTAAGTTTGTTGGAACCTCTTCAGCTTGCTGATAATAAATAGTGATTCATTTGAGTTTGACTTGGAGTCCCTGGTGGTAAATTCCACGACAATTGCTTAGGAGCTAGAAGCAGAGCTACCATGTCTGTCAGCGCCATCTTAACTTTTTTTATGTGTGTGTCAGTGTGTGTGTAAATGTGTCAGAATGTGTGTGCGTGTTTTAGTGTTTGCTTGTGTGTGTGTGTGTGTGTGTGTGTGTGTGTGTGTGCCAGCTTTTGTCGGGGCGAGGGGTCTCTCCCCCGTGTTGTAAGGGTTGTCAAGTACGTGTGACACAGAGAGGTCCCACGTCAGGCTGATTGCACATTGGATGCGTGAAAACAGCAGTAGGATTGAGAAAAGGATGATGGTGTTTGCCTTTCCCTGGAGGTGTGGAGCACACGCTGGACTTCAGACTCACTGGGCTGCAGAAAAAACCTGGGTTCAAATACAATTTAAAATAATGTCTTAGAATTAAGCTGGGCTTGTTTGAGCTTGCCTTGTCTAATATAAATAACAGAGTTGTCTGACAAGTGACACAACCCCTGCCCATCTGGCGCTGCAGGTCGGCATAAGCAAACACTCAAAGTACTTGAAATATTTTGAAAAGCATTTGAACCCAGTTCTGCTTCAGACTTACTGGGAAGCAAACCCAGCGGTATTGTCTTGTCATGTCACTGAACCAGTAACCGCACAAACAGAGAGACAAATTGTGATTGATTCAACATGGAGTGGGAAATGTCCTGAGAGAAGGTGCTTTCCTTGAGGATTTGAAGTGCTTGAAATACATCTGCATGGTTCAGCACAGCACTCTGCTCAGGATCCTTTACTTATTGTTGTTCACAGGGCTGTGAACCGCTTCTCAGTTAAAATAGCATCTGACTGAAAGACCTTCAGCTACAATGACCTGCACCGTAGTGGACACTCTCGCACGCACGCACACATGCACACGCACTGTTTCTCTTGCTGTTTCTCTCTCCTCTCTCCCAGTGCTTTATCATTGCTCAATGTCATTTATAATGAACTTTAGATCACATCAAGTCAGACCAGTCTCAAATCATAAACTTCCGTAATAAGTGGGAATAGATTGTCCACGGTGATAGGGATACGCTCTGGCTGTTTCCGACACTGTAATTGTAATATATTGGACAATACATCACAATTTATAAGCTAGCTCCCCTGACTGCAACAGTAAAATCAGAATATTTGCCTGTGTGGTGTGTGTTTTGCATATTGAATACATAGTTTTACTGCACTCCTGTGTGTGTGTGTGTGTGTGTGTGTGTGTGTGTGTGTGTGTGTGTGTGTGTGTGTGTGTGTGTGTGTGTGTGTGTGTGTGTGTGTGTGTGTGTGTGTGTGTGTGTGTGTGTGTCATAGTAAATGGGAGGGAGAGAGAGACTGGAGTGGAGGGAGAGAGAGACTGCCAGCTTTATAGTGTAGCAGAAAGAGCAGTCTGATCTAATGTTGTTGTTTTGTTTTCTGTCAGAGAGAATAGAGTGGGTTTATTTTAAACTAAAATAAGCTGCTATGAGAGTACTGAGATGCTATAAAAAGTATTTCAATTTTTACATATAACTCAATAAAGCACTTTGAACAAGACGACAACAAAATCAACATGAAAAAAAACAACTAGCTCTCACAGTCTCATCAGAATTCAATGGTCATCCATCTTTCCCAAAGGTCAAATTTCAAAGTTGTTGCAAACGTCAAGGTGAAGTTTAGGCATTAACTTCATATGGCTGCAGGGGGCAGTATTGAGTAGCTTGGATGAAAAGGTGCCCATTGTAAACGGCCAGCTCCTCAGTCTCAGTTTCTAATATATGCATATTGTTATTAGTATTGGATAGAAAACACACTAAAGTTTCCAAAACTGTCAAAATATTGTCTGTGAGTATAACAGAACTGATATTGCAGGCAAAACCCTGAGGAAAATCAAACCAGGAAGTGGCTTCTATTTTGAAAACTCCATGTTCCATAGCCTGCCTTCGCTCCATTTAAAGGGATATCAACCAGATTCCTTTTCCTATCGCTTCCTCAAGGTGTCAACAGTCTTCAGACATAGTTTCAGGCTTTTATTTTGAAAAATGAGCCAGAAAGATAACATCGCGTCAAGTGGTCACATGAGTTTTGCTCGCGCAACAGAGTTTGGACAGCTATTGCTTATCCCTCTCCTACTGTGAAAGACATTTGCAGTTGATATATTATTGACTATATATTATCATTATGGAACAAAAGGAACATTTGTTGTGTAACTGGGAGTCTTGTGAGTGAAAACATCCGAAGATCATCAAAGGCAAACAATTAATTTGATTGCTTTTCGGATTTTCGTGACCAAGCTACTTAATGCTAAGTGTACTTAATGTTTTGTTGTGCGATCGATAAACTTACACAAACGCTTGGATTGCTTTCGCTGTAAAGCATCATTTCAAAATCTGACACGACAGGTGAATTAAAAAGCTGTGTTTTCCTATATTGCACTTATGATTTCATGAATATAAATATTTTTAGTAATATTCATTGAATGTAGCGCTATGCTATTCAGAGGTTGTTGATGACACTTATCCCTTTAATGGGATTGCAGCCATAACAAGGTAAGACCAAAATGTTAAGGTTAGAGTTAAGTTAACTCTGAAATCTTAAGGATAGACATTAACTCTGAATTGTTAAGGTAAGTGTTAAGGTTTAAAATAAAAATCTCAAAAACAACTGTCTATCGCTGGATTTGAACTCGCAACTGTTGTAATCTGAGATAAAATCAACATTCAAAACCCAACTAGCTCTTACAGTCTCACGTCAGAATTAGGCATTCATCCATCTTTCTTAAATGTCAAATTTCGTTGTTGTTGCAAAGGTCACATTTTGAATTGTTTAGGGTTATGTTTAGGCATTATCTCCAAAATGTTAAGGTTAGGGTTATGTTTAGGCATTAAGTCCAAAATCTTAAGGATAGGCATTCACGCTGAATGGTTAAGGTAAGGATTAAGGTTTGGGAAAGGCTTTTAAACATAACCTCAAAAACAACGTTCTATCGCTGGATTTGAATTTGCAACCTTTGGAATCAGATGCTGACACCTATCCACCATCCCTGCCCACATTTGAGCAAAACCGAAACCTACCAGTGTTGCCCTCTAGTGGCCAGTTTCTAAATCATCTCCCAATGTCTTCAGACATGGATGGACGTCGACTACTGCCTTGTATCACGGGTGACATGGCTGGAAAAGGCAACATTATAATGACCCTCTTTCTGTCTCTCTGCTTCTCACTGTCCCTCCTCTCTCTCTGTCTTTCTGTTATTTCATCAGGGACCACCATGAAGGAGGAATATTTTTCCTACAGTATCACACAAGACAATAGTTTCCCACCAGAGGAAGCAAATAAATAAAGAGGAAATCTAATTCTTTCAGCTGTCGCTGGAGTAGCAGGCGATGAATCAGCAGAATAAATTCCCTCAAGAGATAAACAAACATGATACTTCAGCAGGCTACAGAGGACGAAGAGGAAAGGCACCTCGTAAAGTTCACCGTGAAAGGAACCACCTTCTCAATCAGGAGAGCCTCTGGCAGCCACGACTTTACTACAGGAGATATATGACACACACGCAAAGAGGGACAGGCAGGTCCACACACACACACACAGACCGACGAACACAAGCAACCCCACACACCCCTCAGACAGGATTTTACCATCCCAGATATACAGCCTAATACTGCAGGCCATTAAATGTGGATTTGGAGCCTGCAGTGTCCACCAACACACTGTCAACATAGCCCAGTGGTCATACCGCTGATTTATACTGCACAACATGATACCTTTACTTCCATTTGATTCATATCCTGTCTATACACAACCTGGGTCTGAGTCCTGCTTTATGGGTTATGCATAAGACCTTGAACCTTTACAGGAGTACACCACTAACTGACACGTATATCCAGTCAGAATACAGTTACACATTGCAGATAAGAGGAAATCTAATTAGCATAATGCAAAAATCCCCAGAATACTGTGTCAGTTTAAGCTAGATATCTGTTTTTTTTGCGTTGGATGCTTCTCAATCCATCAGTTCCGCCCATGTCACACTTCCACATCTGTGGTGAAAGGTGACAGAGCTAGAGAGGTGTTTGTCAGGAAATGAGAAATCCCGAAAATTGGTCTTCTCACATAATTGCTCTACGAACCCCACAAGCGTTTTAGGACTTGTCTGAATTCAGTACAACTGATCTGCCAACTTCTGTCTGTAGCGTCTCAACAGTTTGGGCTACACACTCATAGGACCGTGCAAAGGTGAGCCTCGCATGAACCCGTAGATGTTGTTGTTTTGCTCTATGATATCCACAGGCCTCACAAGAGTCGTCTGAAGGTCCCGTGGTACCAGTTGAAAAATGTTATGGAAGACTGTTTAGTGCCAAAAATAAGGTGTAAATAACAAATGTTTCCTGATATTTCTAATATCTCTACGATATAGCACAGACACTTCAGAACAAACTTCCTTTAGTTTATGTTTAGGGGACTATCTGTAGTGTCATTCAATGTGTTTGTATGGGCCCAAAACAGTTAGGCCCAAAAATGATTTTAATCAACCAAAAATGTTAAATACTTCAAGGGGTCTTAAAATTGTAAATCAAATAGCAAAATGGTCCTTGGTATGACCTTCTTAAAACAATTCTATATAGAGCAGTGAGGGAGAGGGAGCTTAGTATGTTGCTAGCTTAGTATGTCCCCCCCTGTGTGTCAAGTAAGTGTTGCTGAGAGAGACAGAATCACGCAAGGAGAGTGAGAAAGAGAGAGAGAGGGAGAGAGAAGAAGTGAGATGAAGAGAGCAAAATCGAGAGTGAGAGAGAGGGAGAGAGTGAGAGAGAGGAAGAGAGACAAAGAGAAAAAGAGGGGGAGATAGTGAAAGAGAAAAAGTGAGGGAGAGAGAGAGAGAAAAAGCCTCATGAGAAGGAAAGAGTCTGTGAGAAAAGGAGAGAGAGCAATAGAGAGAGAGAGAAAAAGCCTCATGAGAAGGAAAGAGTCCGTGAGAAAAGGAGAGAGAGCAATAGAGAGAGAGAAAAAAAGCCTCATGAGAAGGAAAGAGTCCGTGAGAAAAGGAGAGAGAGCAATAGAGAGAGAGAGAAAAAGCCTCATGAGAAGGAAAGAGTCCGTGAGAAAAGGAGAGAGAGCAATAGAGAGAGAGAGAAAAGCCTCATGAGAAGGAAAGAGTCTGTGAGAAAAGGAGAGAGAGCAATAGAGAGAGAGAGAAAAAGCCTCATGAGAAGGAAAGAGTCCGTGAGAAAAGGAGAGAGAGCAATAGAGAGAGAGAGAAAAAGCCTCATGAGAAGGAGAGTCCGTGAGAAAAGGAGAGAGAGCAATAGAGAGAGAGAAAAAGCCTCATGAGAAGGAAAGAGTCCGTGAGAAAAGGAGAGAGAGAGCAGAGAGAGAGAGAAAAAGCCTCATGAGAAGGAAAGAGTCCGTGAGAAAAGGAGAGAGAGCAATAGAGAGAGAGAGAAAAAGCCTCATGAGAAGGAAAGAGTCCGTGAGAAAAGGAGAGAGAGCAATAGAGAGAGAGAGAAAAAGCCTCATGAGAAGGAAAGAGTCCGTGAGAAAAGGAGAGAGAGCAATAGAGAGAGAAGAAAAAGCCTCATGAGAAGGAAAGAGTCCGTGAGAAAAGGAGAGAGAGCAATAGAGAGAGAGAGAGAAGGAAAAGCCTCATGAGAAGGAAAGAGTCTGTGAGAAAAGGAGAGAGAGCAATAGAGAGAGAGAGAAAAAGCCTCATGAGAAGGAAAGAGTCTGTGAGAAAAGGAGAGAGAGCAATAGAGAGAGAGAGAAAAAGCCTCATGAGAAGGAAAGAGTCCGTGAGAAAAGGAGAGAGAGCAATAGAGAGAGAGAGAAAAAGCCTCATGAGAAGGAAAGAGTCCGTGAGAAAAGGAGAGAGAGCAATAGAGAGAGAGAGAAAAAGCCTCATGAGAAGGAAAGAGTCCGTGAGAAAAGGAGAGAGAGCAATAGAGAGAGAGAGAAAAAGCCTCATGAGAAGGAGAGTCCGTGAGAAAAGGAGAGAGAGCAATAGAGAGAGAGAGAAAAAGCCTCATGAGAAGGAAAGAGTCTGTGAGAAAAGGAGAGAGAGCAATAGAGAGAGAGAGAAAAAGCCTCATGAGAAGGAAAGAGTCCGTGAGAAAAGGAGAGAGAGCAATAGAGAGAGAGAGAAAAAGCCTCATGAGAAGGAAAGAGTCCGTGAGAAAAGGAGAGAGAGCAATAGAGAGAGAGAGAAAAAGCCTCATGAGAAGGAGAGTCTGTGAGAAAAGGAGAGAGAGCAATAGAGAGAGAGAGAGAAAAAGCCTCATGAGAAGGAAAGAGTCTGTGAGAAAAGGAGAGAGAGCAATAGAGAGAGAGAGAAAAAGCCTCATGAGAAGGAAAGAGTCCGTGAGAAAAGGAGAGAGAGCAATAGAGAGAGAGAGAAAAAGCCTCATGAGAAGGAGAGTCCGTGAGAAAAGGAGAGAGAGCAATAGAGAGAGAGAGAAAAAGCCTCATGAGAAGGAAAGAGTCCGTGAGAAAAGGAGAGAGAGCAATAGAGAGAGAGAGAAAAAGCCTCATGAGAAGGAAAGAGTCCGTGAGAAAAGGAGAGAGAGCAATAGAGAGAGAGAGAAAAAGCCTCATGAGAAGGAAAGAGTCCGTGAGAAAAGGAGAGAGAGCAATAGAGAGAGAGAGAGAAAAAGCCTCATGAGAAGGAAAGAGTCCGTGAGAAAAGGAGAGAGAGCAGTAGAGAGAGAGAGAAAAAGCCTCATGAGAAGGAAAGAGTCCGTGAGAAAAGGAGAGAGAGCAATAGAGAGAGAGAAAAAGCCTCATGAGAAGGAAAGAGTCCGTGAGAAAAGGAGAGAGAGCAATAGAGAGAGAGAGAAAAAGCCTCATGAGAAGGAAAGAGTCCGTGAGAAAAGGAGAGAGAGCAATAGAGAGAGAGAGAAAAAGCCTCATGAGAAGGAAAGAGTCCGTGAGAAAAGGAGAGAGAGCAATAGAGAGAGAGAGAGAAAAGCCTCATGAGAAGGAAAGAGTCCGTGAGAAAAGGAGAGAGAGCAGTAGAGAGAGAGAGAAAAAGCCTCATGAGAAGGAGAGTCCGTGAGAAAAGGAGAGAGAGCAAGAGAGAGAGAGAAAAAGCCTCATGAGAAGGAAAGAGTCCGTGAGAAAAGGAGAGAGAGCAATAGAGAGAGAGAGAAAAAGCCTCATGAGAAGGAAAGAGTCCGTGAGAAAAGGAGAGAGAGCAATAGAGAGAGAGAGAAAAAGCCTCATGAGAAGGAAAGAGTCCGTGAGAAAAGGAGAGAGAGCAATAGAGAGAGAGAGAAAAAGCCTCATGAGAAGGAAAGAGTCCGTGAGAAAAGGAGAGAGAGCAATAGAGAGAGAGAGAAAAGCCTCATGAGAAGGAAAGAGTCTGTGAGAAAAGGAGAGAGAGCAGTAGAGAGAGAGAGAAAAAGCCTCATGAGAAGGAGAGTCCGTGAGAAAAGGAGAGAGAGCAGTAGAGAGAGAGAGAAAAAGCCTCATGAGAAGGAAAGAGTCCGTGAGAAAAGGAGAGAGAGCAATAGAGAGAGAGAGAAACAGCCTCATGAGAAGGAAAGAGTCTGTGAGAAAAGGAGAGAGAGCAATAGAGAGAGAGAGAAAAAGCCTCATGAGAAGGAAAGAGTCTGTGAGAAAAGGAGAGAGAGCAATAGAGAGAGAGAGAAAAAGCCTCATGAGAAGGAAAGAGTCCGTGAGAAAAGGAGAGAGAGCAGTAGAGAGAGAGAGAAAAAGCCTCATGAGAAGGAAAGAGTCTGTGAGAAAAGGAGAGAGAGCAATAGAGAGAGAGAGAAAAAGCCTCATGAGAAGGAAAGAGTCCGTGAGAAAAGGAGAGAGAGCAATAGAGAGAGAGAGAAAAAGCCTCATGAGAAGGAAAGAGTCTGTGAGAAAAGGAGAGAGAGCAATAGAGAGAGAGAGAAAAAGCCTCATGAGAAGGAGAGTCCGTGAGAAAAGGAGAGAGAGCAATAGAGAGAGAGAGAAAAAGCCTCATGAGAAGGAAAGAGTCCGTGAGAAAAGGAGAGAGAGCAATAGAGAGAGAGAGAAACAGCCTCATGAGAAGGAAAGAGTCTGTGAGAAAAGGAGAGAGAGCAGAAGAGAGAGAGAGAAAAAGCCTCATGAGAAGGAGAGTCCGTGAGAAAAGGAGAGAGCAGTAGAGAGAGAGAGTGAGAAAAGGAGAGAGAGAGAGAGAGAAAAAGCCTCATGAGAAGGAAAGAGTCCGTGAGAAAAGGAGAGAGAGCAATAGAGAGAGAGAGAAAAAGCCTCATGAGAAGGAAAGAGTCCGTGAGAAAAGGAGAGAGAGCAATAGAGAGAGAGAGAAAAAGCCTCATGAGAAGGAAAGAGTCCGTGAGAAAAGGAGAGAGAGCAATAGAGAGAGAGAGAAAAAGCCTCATGAGAAGGAAAGAGTCCGTGAGAAAAGGAGAGAGAGCAATAGAGAGAGAGAGAAAAAGCCTCATGAGAAGGAAAGAGTCTGTGAGAAAAGGAGAGAGAGCAATAGAGAGAGAGAGAAAAGCCTCATGAGAAGGAAAGAGTCCGTGAGAAAAGGAGAGAGAGCAATAGAGAGAGAGAGAAAAGCCTCATGAGAAGGAAAGAGTCTGTGAGAAAAGGAGAGAGAGCAATAGAGAGAGAGAGAAAAAGCCTCATGAGAAGGAAAGAGTCCGTGAGAAAAGAGAGAGAGAGAGAGAGCAGTAGAGAGAGAGAGAAAAAGCCTCATGAGAAGGAAAGAGTCTGTGAGAAAAGGAGAGAGAGCAATAGAGAGAGAGAGAAAAAGCCTCATGAGAAGGAAAGAGTCCGTGAGAAAAGGAGAGAGAGCAATAGAGAGAGAGAGAAAAAGCCTCATGAGAAGGAAAGAGTCCGTGAGAAAAGGAGAGAGAGCAATAGAGAGAGAGAGAAAAAGCCTCATGAGAAGGAAAGAGTCCGTGAGAAAAGGAGAGAGAGCAATAGAGAGAGAGAGAAAAAGCCTCATGAGAAGGAAAGAGTCCGTGAGAAAAGGAGAGAGAGCAGTAGAGAGAGAGAGAAACAGCCTCATGAGAAGGAAAGAGTCCGTGAGAAAAGGAGAGAGAGCAGTAGAGAGAGAGAGAAAAAGCCTCATGAGAAGGAAAGAGTCCGTGAGAAAAGGAGAGAGAGCAATAGAGAGAGAGAGAAAAAGCCTCATGAGAAGGAAAGAGTCCGTGAGAAAAGGAGAGAGAGCAATAGAGAGAGAGAGAAAAAGCCTCATGAGAAGGAAAGAGTCCGTGAGAAAAGGAGAGAGAGCAGTGGAGAGAGAGAGAAAAAGCCTCATGAGAAGGAAAGAGTCCGTGAGAAAAGGAGAGAGAGCAATAGAGAGAGAGAGAAAAAGCCTCATGAGAAGGAAAGAGTCCGTGAGAAAAGGAGAGAGAGCAATAGAGAGAGAGAGAAAAAGCCTCATGAGAAGGAAAGAGTCTGTGAGAAAAGGAGAGAGAGCAATAGAGAGAGAGAGAAAAAGCCTCATGAGAAGGAAAGAGTCCGTGAGAAAAGGAGAGAGAGCAGTAGAGAGAGAGAGAAAAAGCCTCATGAGAAGGAAAGAGTCTGTGAGAAAAGGAGAGAGAGCAATAGAGAGAGAGAGAAAAAGCCTCATGAGAAGGAAAGAGTCCGTGAGAAAAGGAGAGAGAGCAATAGAGAGAGAGAGAAAAAGCCTCATGAGAAGGAAAGAGTCCGTGAGAAAAGGAGAGAGAGCAGTAGAGAGAGAGAAAAAGCCTCATGAGAAGGAAAGAGTCCGTGAGAAAAGGAGAGAGAGCAATAGAGAGAGAGAGAAAAAGCCTCATGAGAAGGAAAGAGTCCGTGAGAAAAGGAGAGAGAGCAATAGAGAGAGAGAGAAAAAGCCTCATGAGAAGGAAAGAGTCTGTGAGAAAAGGAGAGAGAGCAATAGAGAGAGAGAGAAAAAGCCTCATGAGAAGGAAAGAGTCCGTGAGAAAAGAGAGAGAGAGCAATGAGAGAGAGAGAGAAAAAGCCTCATGAGAAGGAAAGAGTCTGTGAGAAAAGGAGAGAGAGCAATAGAGAGAGAGAGAAAAAGCCTCATGAGAAGGAAAGAGTCCGTGAGAAAAGGAGAGAGAGCAATAGAGAGAGAGAGAAAAAGCCTCATGAGAAGGAAAGAGTCTGTGAGAAAAGGAGAGAGAGCAATAGAGAGAGAGAGAAAAAGCCTCATGAGAAGGAAAGAGTCCGTGAGAAAAGGAGAGAGAGCAATAGAGAGAGAGAGAAAAAGCCTCATGAGAAGGAAAGAGTCCGTGAGAAAAGGAGAGAGAGCAATAGAGAGAGAGAGAAAAAGCCTCATGAGAAGGAAAGAGTCCGTGAGAAAAGGAGAGAGAGCAATAGAGAGAGAGAGAAAAGCCTCATGAGAAGGAAAGAGTCTGTGAGAAAAGGAGAGAGAGCAATAGAGAGAGAGAGAAAAAGCCTCATGAGAAGGAAAGAGTCTGTGAGAAAAGGAGAGAGAGCAATAGAGAGAGAGAGAAAAAGCCTCATGAGAAGGAAAGAGTCTGTGAGAAAAGGAGAGAGAGCAATAGAGAGAGAGAGAAAAAGCCTCATGAGAAGGAAAGAGTCCGTGAGAAAAGGAGAGAGAGCAATAGAGAGAGAGAGAAAAAGCCTCATGAGAAGGAAAGAGTCTGTGAGAAAAGGAGAGAGAGCAATGAGAAAAGGAGAGAGAGAGAGAGAAAAAGCCTCATGAGAAGGAAAGAGTCTGTGAGAAAAGGAGAGAGAGCAGTAGAGAGAGAGAGAAAAAGCCTCATGAGAAGGAAAGAGTCCGTGAGAAAAGGAGAGAGAGCAGTAGAGAGAGAGAGAAAAAGCCTCATGAGAAGGAAAGAGTCCGTGAGAAAAGGAGAGAGAGCAATAGAGAGAGAGAGAAAAAGCCTCATGAGAAGGAAAGAGTCCGTGAGAAAAGGAGAGAGAGCAATAGAGAGAGAGAGAAAAAGCCTCATGAGAAGGAAAGAGTCCGTGAGAAAAGGAGAGAGAGCAATAGAGAGAGAGAGAAAAAGCCTCATGAGAAGGAAAGAGTCCATGAGAAAAGGAGAGAGAGCAATCATGAGAAGGAAAGAGTCCGTGAGAGAGAGAGAGAAAAGCCTCATGAGAAGGAAAGAGTCCGTGAGAAAAGGAGAGAGAGCAATAGAGAGAGAGAGAAAAAGCCTCATGAGAAGGAAAGAGTCCGTGAGAAAAGGAGAGAGAGCAATAGAGAGAGAGAGAAAAAGCCTCATGAGAAGGAAAGAGTCCGTGAGAAAAGGAGAGAGAGCAATAGAGAGAGAGAAAAAGCCTCATGAGAAGGAAAGAGTCCTGTGAGAAAAGGAGAGAGAGCAATAGAGAGAGAGAGAAAAAGCCTCATGAGAAGGAAAGAGTCCGTGAGAAAAGGAGAGAGAGCAATAGAGAGAGAGAGAAAAAGCCTCATGAGAAGGAAAGAGTCCGTGAGAAAAGGAGAGAGAGCAATAGAGAGAGAGAGAAAAAGCCTCATGAGAAGGAAAGAGTCCGTGAGAAAAGGAGAGAGAGCAATAGAGAGAGAGAGAAAAAGCCTCATGAGAAGGAAAGAGTCCTGTGAGAAAAGGAGAGAGAGCAATAGAGAGAGAGAGAAACAGCCTCATGAGAAGGAAAGAGTCTGTGAGAAAAGAGAGAGAGCAATAGAGAGAGAGAGAGAAAAGCCTCATGAGAAGGAAAGAGTCCGTGAGAAAAGGAGAGAGAGCAATAGAGAGAAGAAAGAGAAAAAGCCTCATGAGAAGGAAAGAGTCCGTGAGAAAAGGAGAGAGAGCAATAGAGAGAGAGAGAAAAAGCCTCATGAGAAGGAAAGAGTCCGTGAGAAAAGGAGAGAGAGCAATAGAGAGAGAGAGAAAAAGCCTCATGAGAAGGAAAGAGTCCGTGAGAAAAGGAGAGAGAGCAATAGAGAGAGAGAGAAAAAGCCTCATGAGAAGGAGAGTCTGTGAGAAAAGGAGAGAGAGCAGTAGAGAGAGAGAGAAACAGTGCAAAGTTCTTTGTGAATTCAAAACAAGACAATTCACAGCTTGATTGATTTGCAAGTAATCAAATCTGACAGTTTTTCAAATGACAAAAAATATGTTATTTTGCAAGAGGTTCGACATTTTGCAAAGAGGGAAAGCATCAAGCATACATTATTTGACATGTGGAAGACAAGGAGAGGAGAAAATTATTTTTTGGGCAGAACTTTGTGAGATGAGTGTTTACCATAAGTTGTCTGAGCCAAAACCTGTATTCATTAGGTTATTGAATTGTTTTCAAAACTTAGGTAACGGTTGTTTTGACAGCCGCAAATAATTACCGTAGAAAAAACACACACACCACATGCACACACACCACATGCACACACTTACAAACACACACACCACAGGCACGCACGCAAGCATGCACACACTTACAAACACACACACCACATGCACACACACCACATGCACACACTTACAAACACACACACCACAGGCACGCACGCAAGCATGCACACACTTACAAACACACACACCACATGCACACACACCACATGCACACACTTACAAACACACACACCACAGGCACGCACGCAAGCATGAACACACTTACAAACACACACACCACATGCACGCACGCAAGCATGCACAATTGCACACACTTACAAACACACACACCACATGCACGCATGCAAGCATGCACACACTTACAAACACACACACCACATGCACACACTTACAAACACACACACCACATGCACACACTTACAAACACACACACAGGAAGGAAGGGAAGCATTTTCTCAAACTGAGAATGTGAGAGCAACACTGTTCTGCTGACAGAGCCGACCCTCTATTCCTTAGTGTCTTTGCTGCAGAGGAAAAGCAGATAATTGGATCCCAGACTGTACTACTTGTAGAGAGAGGTGTCAGATAGTGTTGGTTAGTGGTGTCAGATTGTGTTGGTTACAAACACATAAGATACATGCACAGTGGTGTCAGATAATGTTAGTTAGTGTTGGATAAGATACACACACATAAGATAGTGTTATATGATAAGATATGTTGGTTAGTGTTACAAACACAACATAGTGTTGGTTAGTGTTGGATAAGATAGTGTTGGTTAGTGTTGCAGATAGTGTTGGTTAGTGTTGTCAACACACACACCACAGGCAGTGTTGGTTAGTGTTGATAAGACAGTGTTGGTTAGTGTTGGATAAGATAGTGTTGGTTAGTGTTGGATAAGATTGTTGGTTAGTGTTGGATAAGACAGTGTTGGTTAGTGTTGGATAAGATAGTGTTACAAAGTGTTGGATAAGATAGTGTTGGTTAGTGTTGGATAAGATAGTGTTGGTTAGTGTTGTCAGCAGTGTTGGTTAGTGTTGGATAAGATAGTGTTGGTTAGTGTTGGATAAGATAGTGTTGGTTAGTGTTGGATAAGATCATGTTGGTTAGTGTTGGATAAGATCGTGTTGGTTAGTGTTGGATAAGATAGTGTTGGTTAGTGTTGGATAAGATAGTGTCATATGATAAGATAGTGCTGGTTAGTGTTGGATAAGATAGTGTTGGTTAATTGGATAAGAGTGTTGGTTAGTGTTGTCAGATCATGTTGGTTAGTGTTGGAAAAGATAGTGTTGGTTAGTGTTGATAAGATAGTGTTGGTTAGTGTTGGATAAGATAGTGTTGGTTAGTGTTGGTTAAAAAGATAGTGTTGGTTAGTGTTGGATAAGATAGTGTGTTGGTTAGTGTTGGATAAGATAGTGTTGGTTAGTGTTGGATAAGATCATGTTGGTTAGTGTTGGATAAGATCGTGTTGGTTAGTGTTGGATAAGATAGTGTTGGTTAGTGTTGGATAAGATAGTGTTGGTTAGTGTTGGATAAGATAGTGTCATATGATAAGATAGTGCTGGTTAGTGTTGGATAAGATAGTGTTGGTTAGTGTTGGATAAGATAGTGTTGGTTAGTGTTGTCAGATCATGTTGGTTAGTGTTGGATAAGATAGTGTTGGTTAGTGTTGGATAAGATAGTGTTGGTTAGTGTTGGATAAGATAGTGTTGGTTAGTGGTGTCAGATTGTGTTGGTTAGTGTTGGATAAGATAGTGTTGGTTAGTGGTGTCAGATAATGTTAGTTAGTGTTGGATAAGATAGTGTTGGTTAGTGTTGGATAAGATAGTGTTATATGATAAGATAGTGTTGGTTAGTGTTGGATAAGATAGTGTTGGTTAGTGTTGGATAAGATAGTGTTGGTTAGTGTTGGATAAGTTAGTGTTGGTTAGTGTTGGATAAGATAGTGTTGGTTAGTGTTGGATAAGATAGTGTTGGTTAGTGTTGGATAAGATAGTGTTGGTTAGTGTTGGATAAGATAGTGTTGGTTAGTGTTGGATAAGATAGTGTTGGTTAGTGTTGGACCAGATAGTGTTGGTTAGTGTTGGATAAGATAGTGTTGGTTAGTGTTGGATAAGATAGTGTTGGTTAGTGTTGTAAGATCAGTGTTGGTTAGTGTTGGATAAGATAGTGTTGGTTAGTGTTGGATAAGATAGTGTTGGTTAGTGTTGGATAAGATAGTGTTGGTTAGTGTTGGATAAGATAGTGTTGGTTAGTGTTGGATAAGATAGTGTTGGTTAGTGTTGGATAAGATAGTGTTGGTTAGTGTTGGATAAGATAGTGTTGGTTAGTGTTGGATAAGATAGTGTTGGTTAGTGTTGGATAAGATAGTGTTGGTTAGTGTTGGATAAGATAGTGTTGGTTAGTGTTGTCAGATAGTGTTGGTTAGTGTTGGATAAGATAGTGTTGGTTAGTGTTGGATAAGATAGTGTTGGTTAGTGTTGGATAAGATAGTGTTGGTTAGTGTTGGATAAGATAGTGTTGGTTAGTGTTGGATAAGATAGTGTTATATGATAAGTCTCCGGTCTTATAGATCTTTAAGAACAAGAGACAAGAGGATTTAATTTTTATCGTGGAGATGTTTCTTCCCTTATAATGATTAACTTTTTTTTTTTTTAACATATTTTTACATATTTTACATATTTTTTACCTTGATCTTTATATTGCCATAGCTGCTTTTAGCTAGAGACCGAAAGGTCACATTTTGAAAGGTAAGGGTTAAGGTTAGGGTTAAAACAGAAACAATCAAGATGAGTGCCTAAACAAAGGATTGAACCAGCAACCCTCAGAGCTACTCATCCTCTACTCTTTATAGTGTGTGATGCTCCGTGAACCGTGAAATTAATAAATAGCACACTCTCAGTAATTGCGCTGTAAACTGAGAACTGTGGCAGAGAGGGAGAAAGAGAGGGATGGACAGAGGGAGAGTGAGGGAGAGCGTGCGAGAGAGAGAGAGAGAGAGAGAGGAGGGGTAAAAGGGGGGAGGTGGAGGAGGTGACATGGGGAAGGAGGAGAGGATCATAGAGACAGAGGGAGAATTTCAGAAAGGGAGATTGAGAGAGGGGGTGGAGAGAGAGGGTAAAAAGAGAGAATTATCATAAAGTTTGAACAGGGGAGCTCCCATTAGGAAGAGAGAATCATCATTAAAACCCTTAACAAGGAGACAAGGAAAGCTCTGGAGAAACAACGCTTCTCGTCCCTCTGGCTTAAACACAAACATGGCTGATATAAGTGATATTGTAAAGCTTTGTGCCCTTTTAGAATATAATAGACTATTATAGAATGGGACAGAATAGAATAGAATAGAATAGAATAGAACAGAACAGAATTTAATAGAACAGAATGGACAGAATAGAAAAGAATAGAACAGAATAGAACAGAACAGAAAAGAATAGAATAGAATAGAAAAGAATAGAACAGAACATAACAGAAAATAATAGAACAGAATAGAATAGAACAGAATAAAATAGAAAATCATAGAATAGAACAGAATAGAAAAGAACAGAATAAAACAGAATAGAAAAGAAAAGAACAGAATAGAATAGAATACAAAAGAATAGAACAGAACAGAACAGAAAATAATAGAACAGAATAGAATAGAACAGAATAAAATAGAAAATCATAGAATAGAACAGAATAGAATAGAACAGAATAAAATAGAAAATCATAGAATAGAACAGAATAGAAAAGAACAGAATAAAACAGAATAGAAAAGAAAAGAACAGAATAGAATATAACAGAGTAGAACAGAAAATAACATAATAGGACAGAATAGAATATAACAGAATAGAAAAGAACAGAACAGAAAAGAATAGAATAGAATACAAAAGAATAGAACAGAACAGAACAGAAAATAATAGAACAGAATAGAATAGAACAGAATAAAATAGAAAATCATAGAATAGAATAGAATAGAATAGAATAGAATAGAATAGAACAGAATAAAACAGAATAGAAAAGAAAAGAACAGAATAGAATAGAACAGAGTAGAACAGAGAAGAACATAATAGGACAGAATAGAATAGAACAGAATAGAAAAGAATAGAACAGAATAAAACAGAATAGAATAGAATACATCTGCATATCTAAGAAGTCCTGAGATGGGGGCCGTAACGGAGAGAATATTAAAAAAATAAAAAAACATTCCAGGTGAGAAACCAGAGAAAGAGAGGGACGGAGAGGAGTGAGGCAGGGAGGGATGAAAGGAGAGAGGAGAGGGAAGGGTGGATGGATATTCGGCCTAGCGCTCTGTAACCTCTTACGGCTCACATCAAGCTATAACTGGGGCGGTGGATGTCTGGGAACCAGAGATGAACAGCCCAGCAGACGCAGGGGGAAGGGCAATGGGGTTATGCGGCATGAAGGGGTGGACAGACGGCGTGACACCGGCAGGAGATTTATGTTTTTGCCTGCAATCTACAGGCCCATAGCGCTAAGGGCACGGTCTGCGGCCAGACTTAAAAATCTATTGGGGAATTGGTGGACTAAGGTTCAGCTGCAACTGTCATACCATTGCACAGCGACGCAGGTAGCGACGCAGGTAGCAACACAACATAAGAGCAGCCACAGGAACAGCGACAGAGGCAAGGCCTCCATCTTCTGGTTCTGAGTCATTTTTGTGATGCAGGCTGCATTTAGGAAACCCTTTAGGAAATACGGAGTATGTTTTGCATGTTTCTTTGACGTTCAAATTCACTGTTATTGATGATAAAACAAGGCCATGAAAAACAAATGCTGTGAAATATAGTCGGAATTTGATAACAACATACTACGCTCTCTCTCCCTCTCTTCTCTCTTTCTTCCCTCTCTCCCTCTCTTCTCTCTTTCTTTCCTCTCTCCCTCTCTTCTCGCTTTCTTCCCTCTCTCCCTCTCTTCTCTCCCTCTCTTCTCTCTTTCTTCCCTCTCTCCCTCTCTTCTCTCTTTCTTCCCTCTCTCCCTCTCTTCTCGCTTTCTTCCCTCTCTACCTCTCTTCTCTCCCTCTCTTCTCTCTTTCTTCCCTCTCTCCCTCTCTTCTCTCCCTCTCTTCTCTCTTTCTTCCCTCTCTCCCTCTCTTCTCTCCCTCTCTTCTCTCTTTCTTCCCTCTCTCCCTCTCTTCTCTCCCTCTCTTCTCTCTTTCTTCCCTCTCTCCCTCTCTTCTCTCCCTCTCTTCTCTCTTTCTTCCCTCTCTCCCTCTCTTCTCTCTTTCTTCCCTCTCCCTCTCTTCTCTCTTTCTTCCCTCTCTCCCTCTCTTCTCTCCCTCTCTTCTCTCTTTCTTCCCTCTCTCCCTCTCTTCTCTCCCTCTCTTCTCTCTTTCTTCCCTCTCTCCCTCTCTTCTCTCCCTCTCTTCTCTCTTTCTTCCTCTCTCCCTCTCTTCTCTCCCTCTCTTCTCTCTTTCTTCCCTCTCTCCCTCTCTTCTCTCCCTCTCTATTTGACTGCATTTTTTGCAGCATTTGAGTTTACACATTTTGATGTTGATGGTGTAGCTTTGTTTCAGCATACTGATGACGATTGCATGAGGAGCATCACATGAACAAGCTTGTCGTGTCTTCAAAGACAAGCCGGTGTCCTATCAATCACCAAAACCTCTGTGTCAACACCGCAGGAAAACAAAAGCTGGAGATGTTAATAATCCAGCTGTTCATTACCTCCATTGCCCTAAAGCTGGAGGTGTTAATATCCAGCTGTTCATGACCTGTATTACCCCAAAGCTGGAGGTGTTAATATCCAGCTGTTCATGACCTGTATCGCCCTAAAGCTGGAGGTGTTAATATCCAGCTGTTCATTACCTCCATTGCCCTAAAGCTGGAGGTGTTAATATCCAGCTGGTCATTACCTCCATTGCCCTAAAGCTGGAGGTGTTAATATCCAGCTGGTCATTACCTCCATCGCCCTAAAGCTGGAAGTGCTAATATCCAGCTGACTTTTTTCAAATGTCTTCACATTTTGGTATTAAAATTGGGTATATTTTGTGTCACTGGCATACACACAATACCCCATAATGTCGAAGTGGAATTGTGTTTTTAGAAACGTTAATTAACAAATGAATAAACAATGAAAAAATGCAATGTCTTGAGTCAATACTTATTCCACCCATTTGTTATGGCAAGCCTAAATCTGATTTACAAGTCACAATGTGTTGCATGGATTCAATCTGTGTGCAATAATAGTGTGTTACATGATTTTCGAATGACTACCTCATCTCCACACGTACACCACATTGTAAGTCCCTCAGTTGAGCAGTGAACTTCAAACAGATTCAACCACAATGATCAGGTGGGTTTTCCAATGTCTTGCAAAAAAGAGTGCCTTATAGGTAGATGGATAAAAATGTAAAGCAGACATTGAATATCCCTTTGAGCATGGTACAGTTATTAATTACTCTTTGGATGGTGCATTAATACACCAGTCATTACAAAGATTCAGGCGTCCTTCCTAACTCAGTTGCCGGAGAGGAAGGAAAAGCTCAAGGATTTCACCATGAGGCCAATGGTGACTTTAAAGCTGTTACAGGATTTAATAGCTGTGTAGGAGAAAACTGATGATGGATCAACAACATTGTAGTTACTCAACAATACTAACCTAATTGACAGAGGGAAAAGAAGGAAGCCTGTACAGAATAAAAAATATCCCAAAACACGCATCCTGTTTGCAAAACTTGAAAAACAAAAAGGGCAAAGAAATGAACTTCATGTCCTGAATACAAATCATTATGTTTGGGGCAAATCCAACACAACACATAATTTGCAGGAGTGCCACTCTTCATATTTTCAAGCATGTTGGTGGGTATGCTTGTCATCAGCAAGGAATATGGAGTTTTTTAGCATAAAAATAAACATTCCTGGAGGAAAAGATGGCTAAGTCTGCATTCTAACAGACACTGGGAGACAAATTCACCTTTCAGCAGGACAATAAACTAAAACACAAGGCCAAATATACACTGGAGTTGCTTACCAAGAATACATTGAATATTCCTGAGTGGCCTAGTTACATTTTTCACTTAAATCAGCTTGAAAATCTATGGCAAGACATGAAAATGTCTGTCTAGCAATGACCAACATTACACTTCACAGAGCTTTAATAATTTGTTAAAGAATAATGTGCAAATATTGTACAATCCGGGTGTGCAAAGCTCTTAGAGACTTACCCAGAAAGACTCACAGCTGTAATCGCTGCCCAAGGCGATTGTAACATGTATTGACTTAAGGGTCTGAATACTTATGTAAATTTGATATTTCTGGATTTCATGTTCAAAACCTTTGCTAAAATTACAAAAAACATGTTTTCATTTTTTCCTTATGGGGTATTGTGTGTAGACGGGTAAGAAAAAATATATTTAATCCAGGCTGTAACACAACAAAATGTGGAATAAGTTAAGGGAACTTTCTGAAGCACTGTAGCTCTATGACACTGTAGCTCTATGACGCTGTAGCTCCATGACACTGTAGCTCTATGACACTGTAGCTCTAGGACACTGTAGCTCCATGACACTGTAGCTCTATGACACTAGCTCTATGACACTGTAGCTCTATGATGCTGTAGCTCTATGACACTGTAGCTCTATGACACTGTAGCTCCATGACACTGTAGCTCTAGGACACTGTAGCTCTATGACACTGTAGCTCTATGACACTGTAGCTCTATGACACTGTAGCTCTATGACGCTGTAGCTCCATGACACTGTAGCTCTATGACACTGTAGCTCTATGACACTGTAGCTCCATTACACTGAAACACACACAATACATGAATAGTCATGTCAAATGACAGAGATTGTAAATGACAATGAGAAAAGCAACACATTGTTTTTACTTAGCATTATCGTTCACTTCTCATTTCAATAAAATAATTATTACCAATGCGTTACCATAACGGCAACCACTTTTCACTCCACCGTTCCGTGTGTGTGTTTGTGTGTGCGTGCGCGTGCCTGCATGTGTGTGTGTGTGTGTGCATGTGCCTGAGTGTGTGTGTGTGTATTCTGCCTTAACCCCCATGTCCAGATTGATTAAAGCACTGTTATTACCACAGTATGCAATATTCAAACACAGCTTTGTCATCTAATGTAGAGAATTATATCCCAGGCTCTATGTATAATTCATATTCCATCAGACAGGCCTAATCCACTACTGAGCCACACTGATACAGACTGCTGCTGCTGGAGCTACACACACTTTCACACACACACACACTTTCACACACACACACACACACACACACACACACACACACACACACACACACACACACACACACACACACACACACACACACACACATACACACACACACAACTCACTTGCTTGCATGCACATGAAAGAACACAGGAATGCAGGAACGCACACACACACATGCACACACACATGCAAACACACACTGTTTTGAAGCTAAGTAATTCCAGCTAATTTCTCAAATCCTCTCCCTGGGGTCTGTATATGTACATAAAATCCCTTTGAATATGCTGTAAGCATTATATAGTCAGAAAGATTTCTCCAGGTTCAAGTCGGAATTAGAAATCTTTGCAGGTCCCCAGGACGTCCACTAAAATTAAAACCAAGTGTCTGGAGCCGGGATTGAAGCCGGAATAGAAGCCTTGGTCTAAGGAACAGGAGCTCACTGCTTAACCTGTTAGCGCCGCACTGACATGATTGGTTGACAGTAGGTGGGTGCGGTACATAAACACAAAGTCACATCCTTGACAACTTCCTTGACATCAAACATGGAGAACCTTTATGAAAGCCATCTATATGATACCGTGTAGGGATTTCAAAGACACGAAAATGAGCTTGAACTCCTGGAAAGAGATCGGGGAGGTAATGGCCATAGACCGTGGGGGATAGAAGGACTTATTCAATAAATTCAATAAATCTGATCTAACAAAGTTAATATTTGTTAAATCCGTCATTATTGATGTATTGCAGCAGGCCCACACTGTGGTTATATCCCATTTGGATATATAGTAACAGTCAAAAGTTTAGACACACCTATTCATTCAAGGGTTTTTCTTTATTTTTACTATCAGAATAATAGTGAAGACATCAACACTATGAAATAACACATATGGAATCATTGTCACAACACAACTGATTGGCTCAAACGCATTAAGAAGGAAATACATTTCACAAATTAACTTTTAACAGGGTACACCTGTTAATTGAAATGCATTCCAGGTGACTACCTCATGATGCTGGTTGAGAGAATGCCAAGAGTGTGCAAAGCTGTCATCAAGGGAAAGGGTGACTACTTTGAAGAATCTCAAATGTTAAATATATTTTGATTTCTTTAACACTTTTCTGGTTGCTACATGATTCCATATGTGTTATTTCATAGTTATGATGTCTTCACTATTATTCTACAATGTGGAAAATATTTTTAAAAACAAAGAAAAACCCTGCAATGAGATGGTGTGTCCAAACTTTTGACTGGTACTATATTTGGCTGTTTTCATTGCATAACATTTCGAAGTTTTCACTTTTCAGGTTTAGAAAAAGTGACCGCTACATGCTAACTCCCGTTTGTATTAGCTGGTAGGATAACTAGTAAACAGATCTGTGGTGGTAGTCAATGTCATTTTTAACTGTAATGCAGTTGATTGATGATGATGACATGAACATGTATTGGGGTTGACATCCATAACATTATACTCTGATTTTTACCGAAACATAGTGTGAAATACACATATAATCAATCGCCTAAATCTAGGCTAATTTTGCTGGGGGGCAATGGGGAGATTCGGAATGATGCAGGTGGGGAAATGATGCAGCCTTTTAACTTCATGCCATCTTGGCTAAGCCCCTATGTCAAGCATCGGGAAACAGACTACAACATCTCAGTAGAGGTAAAGTCTTGTCTTGTCATTTAGCCAGTAATTAGCTGGATGGCTATAGAGATTACCGGGTGGTGCGATGCAGAACAGTTTATTGGACGTGTATGACAGCTCCCCAAAGCTCAACACGTATGAATTCTCCGACTTACGCATCGCTGTAAATGCTGTAAGGCCACTGCAGCTTTCAGATTGACATTGGCTTTAAATCATCTGAAGCTCAAGCGGGAGCTGTGTGCCTAAATACAGGACGCTGGGAGTTTACTAGTCAAAAATGGAGGTTTAACAATGGCGGAGCTGTGTGCCTAAATACTGGACGGTGGGAGTTTACTGGTCAAAAATAGAGGTTTAACAAAGGACGTCAATAAATGACGTGAGACTGTGATATCTTGTTGATATATTAGTAGAGTAGAGTCCAGTCCAGTCGAGGTCAGAGTAGAGTCCAGTCGAGGTCAGAGTAGAGTCTAGTCGAGGTCAGAGTAGAGTCCAGTCGAGGTCAGAGTAGAGTCCAGTCGAGGTCAGAGTAGAGTCTAATCGAGGTCAGTGTAGAGTTCAGTCGAGGTCAGAGTGGAGTCCAGTCTATTCAAAAGAAATATTGTCTAATTTACATACACTGAGCACAAATATAAACGCAACACACAACAATTTCAAAGATTTATCTGAGCTACAGTTCATAAAAGAAAATCAGTCAATTCAAATAAATTCATTAGGCTCTAATCTATGGATGTCACATGACTGGGAATACAGATATGACACTGGTCACAGAATACCTTAAAAAAAAGGTAGGGGCGTGGATCAGAAAACCAGACAGTATCTGGTGTGAGCACCATTTGCTTTGTGCAGCGCGACACATCTCCTTCACATAGAGTTGATCAGGCTGTTTATTGTGGCCAGTGGAATGTTATCCCTCTCCTCTTCAATGTCTATGCGTTGTCCCAATTTTCAATGAAGTTGCTGGATATTGCTGGGAACTGGAACACGCTGTTGTACATGTCAATCCATAGCATCCCAAACAGGCTCATTGGGTGAGTATGAAAGACATGGAAGAACTGGGACATTTTCAGCTTCCAGGAATTGTGTACATATCCTTGCGACATGGGTCCGTGCCTTATAATGCTAAAACATGATGTGATGGAGGCAGATGAATGGCACACAATGAGCCTCAGGATCTCGTCAAGGTATCTCTGTTCAAATTGCCATAAATAAAATTGTGTTCATTGTCCATAGCTTATGCCTGCCCATACCACAACCCTACCATAACCCCACCGCCAATATGAGGCACTCTGTTCACAACGTTGATATCAGCAAACTGCTCGCCCACACGACACCATACTTGTTGCCATCGTGAAGAGCACACTTCTCCAGCGTTCCAGTGGCCATCGAAGGTGACCATTACGATGCCAAATTGCAGTCAGGTCAGGACCCTGGTGAGGATGAGGATCACACAATGAGCTTCCCTGAGACTGTTTCTTAAAAGGTTTGTGCAGACATTTTTTGGTTGTGCAAATCCAAGGTTTCATTAGCTGTCCGGGTGGCTCATCTCAGATGATCCCACAGCTGAAGAAGTCGGATATGGAGGTCCTGGGATGGCGTCATTACACGTGGTCCATGTTTATGAGGCAGATGGGATGTACTGCCAAATTCCCTAAAATGACATTGGAGGCAGCTTATGGTAGAGAAATTAGTATTTTTGATACATTTTTTCCTCCACCTCTCCTCCTCTCTTCTTCCTCCTCTTCTCTCCCTCTCTTCCTCCTCTTCACCTCCTCTCCTATCTTCCTCCTTCTCTCCTCTTCTCTTCCTCATCCTTTCCTTGTCTCTTCCTCCTCCTCTCCTACTCTCCTCCTTCTCCTCTCCTCCTCTCTTCCTTCTCTCCTCCTCTCTTCCTCCTTTCCTCCTCTCATCCTCCTCTCTTCCTCCTCTTCTCCTCCTCTCCTATCTTCCTCCTTCTCTCCTCTTCTCTTCCTCATCCTCTACTCATCTCGCCCTCCTCTCCTACTCTCCTCCTCCTCTCCTCCTCTCCTCCTCTTCTCGTCCTCCTCCCTCTCCTCCTCTCTACCTCCTCTCCTCCTCTCTTCCTCCTCCTTCCCTCCTCTCTTCCGCCTCTCCTCCTCCTCTCCTCCTCTCATCCTCTCTTCCTCCCCCTCTCTTCCTCCTCCTTTCCTCCTCTCTTCCTCCTCTCCTCCTCCTATCCTCCTTCTCTCTTCCTCTCCTCATTCTCTCCTCCTCTCCTCCTCCTCTCCTCTATCTCTCCTTCTTCTCTCCTCCTCTCTTCCTCCTCTCCTCCTCCTCTCCTCCTTCTCTCCTCCTCTCTCCCTCCTCTCCTCCTCTCTTCCTTCTCTCTTCCTCTCCTCCTTCTCTCCTCCTCTCCTCCTCTTCTCCTCCTACTCTCCTTCTTCTCTCCTCCTCTCTTCCTCCTCTCCTCCTCCTCCCCTCCTTCTCTCCTCCTCTCTCCCTCCTCTCCCCCTCCTCTCCTCCTCCTCTCCTCCTCTAGTCCTTCTCTCCTCCTCTCTTCCTCCTCTCCTCCTCCTCTCTTCCTCCTCTCCTCGTTCTGTCCTCCTCTCTTCCTCCTCTCCTCCTTCTCTCCTCCTCTCTTCCTCCTCTCCTCCTCTCCTCCTCTCTTCCTCCTCTCTTCCTCCTCTCCTCCTCCTCTCTTCCTCTCCTCCTCCTCTCTTCCTCCCTCTCCTCCTCCTCTCTTCCTCCTCTCCTCCTCTCCTCCTCTCTTCCTCCTCTCCTCCTCCTCTCCTCCTTCTGTCCTCCTCTCTTCCTCCTCTCCTCCTTCTCTCCTCCTTCTCTTCCTCCTCTCCTCCTCCTCTCCTCCTTCTCTCCTCCTCTCTCCCTCCTCTCCTCCTCCTCTCCTCCTCTCCTCCTCTCTTCCTCCTCTCCTCCTCCTCTCTTCCTCTCGTCCTCCTCTCGTCCTCCTCTCCTCCTCTTCTCCTCCTCTCCTCCTCTCCTCCTTCTCTTCCTCTCCTCCTCCTCTCCTCCTTCTCTTCCTCCTCTCCCCCTCCTCTCCTCCTCCTCTCCTCCTCTCTTCCTCCTCTCTTCCTCCCTCTCCTCCTCCTCTCTTCCTCCTCCTCTCTTCCTCCTCTCCTCCTCCTCTCCTCCTCCTCTCCTCCTCTCTTCCTCCTCTCTTCCTCCTCCTCTCTTCCTCCTCTCTTCCTCCCTCTCCTCCTCCTCTCCTCCTCCTCTCCTCCTCCTCTCGTCCTCTTCTCCTCCTCTCCTCCTCCTCTCCTCCTTCTCTTCCTCTCTTCCTCCTCTCCTCCTTCTCTTCCTCCTCTCCTCCTCCTCTCCCCTCCTCTCCTCCTCTCCTCCTCCTCTCCTCCTCCTCTCCTCCTCTCTTCCTCCTCTCTTCCTCCTCTCCTCCTCCTCTCTTCCTCCTCCTCTCCCCTCCTCTCCTCCTCCTCTCCTGCTCCTGGATGCAAACTGCAGGATTAAACCCACACTGACACGTGTATGTCCGTGACCATGTTTATTAACGTATTAAGACGCTCTGCTCTGCCTCATCCCAATGTTAAACAACACACACACAAATACACAAAGCCCTGCTCAGTGGTACAGATCACACTTCTCCCACATCGAATCAAAGCTCTGTTCTCTGTTGTTGTTAGCTGCTGCTGTTTGAGGAGGGGGAACAGTGTCAGAATCAGTAGGAGATACAGCACTTCTACAAGGCATGGTCTTTATCTCATCACACAGAGAGACACAGAGAGATATGTATCATGGAGAGAGAGAAAGAAAGGTCTGCAATGTGTTGTGTTGTACCACACTGGGTGTTGTGCTTTGGCCTTGTTCTCATCCCCCTTCAGATCCAGTTAGGAGGGAAGACAACAGGCTAGAGAGATATTTTTCTTAGCCAGTCGTTTATTTGGTGAAGCTGATCTCTTCAGATTGGCATTGCTTCGGTTGTGTGCTACTGTTGACCTTGGCAAGAGCAGGTGAAATTACCACAGCTTTCTCTAATACTCTGGTTCAATAATCTCTCCGTCCATCTTTTCAAGCCAGTCATCCTGAGATTGTATCGTAACAGCTTGGCTTGACCTCTTCTGTGGTATACAGCTGTTGAACTTGACCCTTAACCTTGACACCAACAGGTGGAATAACCCCAACAGCTTTCCCTCAGGGTTCAGCTAAGATCAACTCACTTCTAAATATAGTTATATTCAAGCCAAGGGATCTTTTCTTTAATCTACCTCTGTCCTCACTTCTTTTCAGCTTTCTTTCTTGGTCTCCCTCTCAGTTTCCCCCTCAGTTTCCCTCTGTTTCCCTCTCAGTTTTCTCTCTTGGTCTCTCTCTCTCTCTCTCTCTATCTATCTCCGTATGTCTCTCCCTCTCTCGCTATGTGGCTCTCCCAATCTCCCGCTCTCTCTGTCTCTCTCTCTCCTTATCTTTCTCTCTCTCTTTTTCTCACTTCCTCTCTTGCTCTTGCTCTCTCTCATATATATATATACATTACCAGTCAAAAGTGTGGACACACCTACTCATTCCAGGGTTTTTCTTTATTTTTATTATTTTCTACATGGTAGAGCAGTGAATACATCAAAACTATGAAATAATACATTTGGAATCATATGGTAAACAAATAAAATATATTTTATATTTGAGATTCTTCAAAGTAGCCTGCCTTTGCCTTGATGACAGCTTTGCACACTCTTGGCATTCTCTCAACCAGCTTCATGAGGTAGTCACCTGGAATGCATTTCAATTAACAGGTGTGCCTTGTTAAAAGTTAATTTGTGGAATTTCTTTCCTTCTTTCTTTCCTGTGTTTGAACCAATCAGATGTGTTGTGTCAAGGTAGGGGTGGTATACAGCCCTATTCGGTAAAAGTCCATGGCAAGAAAAGCTCAAATAAGCAAAGAGATACTACAGTCTCTCATTACTTTAAGACATCAAGGTCAGTCAATGCGGAACCGTTCAATAACTTTTTTCTTCAGGTGCAGTCGCAAAAACCATCAAAGGAAAGGAAGACCCAGAGTTTCCTCAACTGCACAGGATAAATAACTTCATTAGAGTTACCAGATTCAGAAAAAGGCAACTAACTGAACCTCAGATTGGAGCCCAAATAAATGCTTCACAGAGTTCAAATAACAAACACATCAACATCTACTGTTCAGAGAAGACCTTCATGTTTGAATTGCTGCAACGAAACCACTACTAAAGGACACCAATAATAATAAGAGACTTGCGTGGGTCAAGAAACACGAGCAATGGACATTAGACTGGTGGAAATCTGTCCTTTGGTTTGATGAGTCAAAATGTGAGATTTTTGGTTCCACCTGCCACGTCTTGTGAGACACAGAGTAGGTGAAAGGATGATCTCCGCATGTGTGGTTCCCACCGTGAAGCATGTAGAAGGAGGTGTGATGGTGTGGGGGTTCTTTGCTGGTGACACTGTCTGTGATTTATTTAGAATTCAAGCCACAGTTAACCAGCATGGCTACCACAGCATTCTGCAGCGATTCGCCTTCCCATCTGGTTTGTGCTTTGTGGGACTATTATTTGTTTTCAACAGGACAATGACCCAGAACACACCTCCAAGCTGTGTAAGAGCTATTTGTCCAAGAAGGAGTTATGGAGGGCTGCATCAGATGACCTGGCCTCCACAATCACCAGACCTCAGGGTTGAGTCGGACCGAAGAGTGAAGGAACAGCAGCTAACAAGTGCTCAGCATATGTAGGAACTCCTTCAAGACTGTTGTAAAAGCATTCCAGGTGACAACCTCATGAAGCTAGCTGAATGCCAAGAGTGTGCAAAGCTGTCATCAAGGCAAAGGGTGGCTACTTTGAAGAATCTCAAATATAAAATAAACTTTGATTTGTATCACATTTTTGGGGTTACTAAATGACTCCATATGTGTTATTTCATGTCTTCACTATTATTATACAACGTAGAAAATAATACGAATAAAGAAAAACCCTTGAATGAGTAGCAGTGTCCAATCTTTTGACTGGTACTGTATATATATGAACATTATCAACACAAACATGAGATGTAATTAAAAGTAACTTTATTGATCACTGTTTGTTGAACGCTGCGGTGTATAATACAAAGAACTGGCCACATGAATGAGTGAAAGCTGCAGCTGAGTGGATTTATAACAACCCGCATTGGGGAATAGTGGACGCTATGTCATCCCTTGTGTCTGTGTGTTTGGGGGGTGAATGTGTGTGTGCACTCATGTGTTTGTGTATGTGTGTGTTACTCTGTGTGTTTCCACAGTAGCAAGGAAAACATTCAGAACAGTCTTTATGGTTTTCAATGTCTCTTGTTGGTGTTTCCTGTGGAATAAGTGGTGTAAACATTGTTCCACATGCACACCAACACTCTTCCTAAGTGACGACCGTCCAGGTCCTCAGGACATTGGGAGTCGCCTTCAAAACCGGCCACTAGGGTGGGTAAAAGGTGAGTGCTTTTACCATCAAGTAGGCTCTTGGTTTTCTAGGGTAGGGATGGGGGTAACCGCAAACTTTTTTTCCCCCCAAACCTTTACTCTTAACGACTCTGAATTACTGCCTAAACTTAACCGTCAAAATCTGTTTATCTTCTCAGTGGACAAACGTCGGATTCTGAAGTCAGTTAAACATTTTCGGGAGATCTTGTTGCAGAAACAGCCATTACCCTGAGCTGTAAAGTGCTGCCTGCATGGTACTCTGACAGATCCCGTATCCCCCTTAAGAAATGTGTGTGACACATCAGGAACAGAAGTGTGTGTGTGTGTGTGTGTGTGTGTGTGTGTGTGTGTGTGTGTGTGTGTGTGTGTGTGTGTGTGTGTGTGTGTGTGTGTGTGTGTGTGTGTGTGTGTGTGTGTGTGTGTGTGTGTGTGTGTGTGAGTGCACTGGGAGCAAGTGATTTCAGCATATCAGATACAGGGCTCCTGAGTGGTGCAGTGGTCTAAGGCACTGCATCTCAGTGCAAGAGGCATCACTGCAGTTCCTGTTTTGAATCCAGGCTGCGTCACATCCAGTTGTGATTGGGAGTCCCATAGGGCGGCACACAATTGGCCCAGCATCGCCGGGTTTGGCTGGGGTAGGCCGTCATTGTAAATAAGGATTTGTTCTTAACTGACTTGCCTAGTTAATAAATAAAGGTTACACACAGGGAGGAGAGGACAAACACTGCTGGAGAAATCACACATCACAACACTCACAAACAGAGGCCTGTGAAGTGGACAGACTGGAGATTGTATATTGGCCAGTCCAGTTCTTAATTAAATACATATTTTGTGTGTACTTTACCCCCCAATTTCATGATGTCCAATTGGTAGTTACAGTCTTGTCCCATCGCTGCAACTCCCTATGGACAGGAGAGGCAAAGGTCGAGAGCTATGCATCCTCTGAAACACAACCAAGCCTCACTACTTCTTGACTGCTCTCTTAACCCGGAAGCTGCACCAACGTGTCGGAGGAAATACTGTCCAGCTGGTGACCGAGTTCAGCTTGTAGTCGCCCGGCCCGCCACAAAGATTCGCTAGAGAGCAATGAGACAGGGAAATCCCAGCCAGCCAAACCCTCCCTTAACCCGGATGACACTGAGCCACGGCCGGCTGTGACACAGCCTTGGTTCGAACCCAAGTCTGAATTGATGCCTCAAGCACTGCGATGCAGTGCCTTAGACCACTGTGGCACTTGGGAGGCCCATAAATTGGTTGTATGACCTATTTAACCGGTCAAGAGTTTTTTGTCACCCTTGGTGAACGTAACTCAGAGAAAATAGATATCACATACGGCGTTCCACAAGGTTCTATTTTGGATCTGTTACTGTTCAGTTTATATATGTTATCCCTTCACTGCATTATCAAAAAATAGCATAGATTTCCATTGCTATGCAGACGATACACACCTTTAATGGCGCCGAAGAGGATGCCTGACGTTTTACATGCCCGTAATCAATTGTGGTATTTTGTTTGTTTTTTTGCGTTGTTTGTAACTTTTTTTTTTTAAACTTATTTTGTACATATTGTTGGTGCTACCATCTCTTATGACTGAAAATAACTTCTGGACATCAGAACTGGGATTTGTCAACACAGACTGGAAGAAGCTTTTTCTTTTAACGAGTCAGACATACTGCTCCCAGATTTTATTTATTTATTCATTATTTTACCAGGTAAGTTGACTGAGAACACGTTCTCATTTACAGCAACGACCTGGGGAATAGTTACAGGGGAAAGGAGGGGGATGAATGAACCAATTGTAAACTTTGGATTATTAGGTGACTGTGATGGTTTGAGGGCCAGATTGGGAATTTAGCCAGGATACCGGGGTTAACACCCCTACTCTTACGGTAAGTGCCATGGAATCTATAATGACCTCAGAGAGTCAGGACACCCGTTTAACATCCCATCAAAAAGACGGCACCCTACACAGGGTAGTGTCCCCAATCACTGCCCTGGGGCATTGGGATATTTTTTAGACCAGAGGAAAGAGTGCCTCCTACTTGCCCTCCAACACCACTTCCAGCAGCATCTGGTCTCCCATCCAGGTAATATGGGGTTAGGGTGCAGCAGTGATATGCTGCTGGCTACATACTGCTCCCAGATCCCCGTCATTTGCATGAAGAAAAGACGGAGGAAAAGAGGACACAGACCAGGCTGCCTTTTGAGATTACGAATATCCTACCAAAGGGACATTAAGAACTGTAATATCCTATGTTTCACCGAGTCAATATAGAGCTGGAGGGAAGCTACGTCTGGTAAGATGAGGGTTGGGGGGTGTGTGTCTTTTTGTCAATAACAGCTGGTGCGCAATGTCTATTATTAAAGAAGCCTCAAGGTATTGCTCGCCTGAGGTAGAGTACCTTATGATAAGCTGTAGACCACACTATCTACTTAGAGAGTTCTCATCTATATTATTCTTAGCCATCCATTTACCACCACAGACAAATGATGACACTAAGAGTGCACTCAAACAACTCTATAAGGCCGTAATCAAACAAGAAAATGCTCACACAGAAGCAGTGCTCCTAGTGTCCGGGGACTTTAATGCAGGCAAACTTAAATCAGTTTTACCCAATTTTAAAAACTCTAGACCACCTTTATTCCACACACAGAGATGCATACAAACTCTCCCCCGCCCTCCATTTGGCAAATCCGACCATAATTACATCCTCCTGATTCCTGCTTACAAGCAAAGACTAAAGCAGGAAGTACCAGTGACTCGCTCAATACGGAACTGGTCAGATGACCAGCTGCTACGCTACAGGACTATTTTGCTGACACAGACTGGAATATGTCCCGGGATTCATCTCATGGCATTAAGGAGTATACCAGTCATCAGCTTCATCAATAAGTGCATCGACGACATCATTCCCACACTGACCGTACGTACATATCCCAACTAGAAGCCAAGGATTACAGGCAACATCCACATCAAGCTAAAGGCTAGATCTACCACTTTCAAGGAGCGGGACACTAATCCAGACGCCAATAATAAATCATGCAACGCCCTCAGACGAACCATCAAACAAGGAAAGTGTCAATACAGAATTAAGTTTGAATCCTACTACACCGGCTATGACGCTCGTCGGATGTGGCAGGGCTTGAAAACTATTACGGACTACAAAGGGAAACCAAGACACAAGATTCCCTGTGACGTGAGCCTACCAGACGATCTAAATGCCTTTAATGCTCGCTTCGGGGCAAGCAATACCGAAGCATGCATGAGAGCACCAGCTGTTCTGGATGACACAGTGATAACGCTCTTGGTAGCTGATGTGAGCAAGACCTTTTTACAGGTCAACATTCACAAAGCCGCGGGGCCAGATGGATTACCAGGACGTGTACACAAAGCATGCACTGACCAACTGGCAAGTGTCTTCGCTGACATGTTCAAACTTTCCCTGACTGAGTCTGTAATACCTACATGTTTCAAGCAGACCACCATAATCCCTGTACCCAAGGAAGTGAAGGCAACCTGCCTAAATGACTATCGCCCCGTAGCACTCACATCAGTAGCCATGAAGTGCTTTGAAAGGCTGGTCATGGCTCACATCAACAGCATCCTCCTAGATATCCTAGACCCACTCCAATTTGCATACCGCCCCAACAGATCCACAGATGATGCAATCACACTCCACATTGCCCTTTCCCACCTGGACAAAAGGAACACCTATGTGAGAATGCTGTTCATTGACTACAACTCAGCGTTCAACACCATAGCGTCCATGAAGCTCATCACTAAGCTAAGGACCCTGGGACTAAACACCTCCCTCTGCAACTGGATCCTGGACTTCCTGACAGGCCGCCCGCAGGTGGTAAGGTTAGGCAACAACACATCTGCCAACGCTGATCCTCAACACTGTCTGTACTTAGTCCCATCCTGTACTCCCTGTTCACCCACGACTGCGTGGCCAACCACGACTGAAACACCATCATTGAGTTTGCTGACGACACTACAGTGGTAGGCCTGATCACCGGCAATGATGAGATAGCCTAGAGGGAAGAGGTCAGAGAACTGGCAGTCGGGTGCCAGAACAACAACCTCTCCCTCAATGTGAGCAAGACAATGGAGCTGCACCTTCGAGAGCATCCTGACCGGTTGCACCATCTCCTGGTATGGCAACTGCATGGCATCTGATCGTAAGGTGCAACAGAGGGTAGTGCATATGGCCCAGCACATCACTGGGGCCAAGCGTCCTGCAATCCAGGACCTATATAATAGGCGGTGTCACAGGAAAGCCCATAAAATTGTCAGAGACTCCGGTCACCCAAGTCATAGACTGTTTTCTCTGCTACCGCATGGCAAGCGGTACCGGAGCGTCAAGTCTAGGACCAAAAGGATCCTTAACAGATTCTTCCCCCAAGCCATAAGTATACTGAACAATTGATTAAATGGCCACTGGACTATTACATTGACCCCCCCCCCCAAATCCATTTGTTTGTACACTGCTGCTACTCGCTGTTTATTATCTATGCATAGTCACTTCACCCCTACCTACATGTACAAATTACTTCTAACCTGTACCCCCACACACTGACTCGGTTGTTATTGTTATGTTATTGTGTTACTTTTTATTATTTTTTATTTAGTTTATTCAGTAAATATTTTCTGAACTCTTCTTGAACTGCACTGTTGGTTAAGGGCTTGTAAGTCAGCATTTCACAGTAAAGTCTACACTGTTGGTTAAGGGCTTGTAAGTAAGCATTTCACAGTAAAGTCTGCACTGTTGGTTAAGGGCTTGTAAGTAAGCATTTCACGGTAAAGTCTACACTGTTGGTTAAGGGCTTGTAAGTAAGCATTTCACAGTAAAGTCTGCACTGTTGGTTAAGGGCTTGTAAGTAAGCATTTCACAGTAAAGTCTGCACTGTTGGTTAAGGGCTTGTAAGTAAGCATTTCACAGTAAAGTCTGCACTGTTGGTTAAGGGCTTGTAAGTAAGCATTTCACAGTAAAGTCTACACTGTTGGTTAAGGGCTTGTAAGTAAGCATTTCACAGTAAAGTCTACACTATTGGTTAAGGGCTTGTAAGTAAGCATTTCACAGTAAAGTCTACACTGTTGGTTAAGGGCTTGTAAGTCAGCATTTCACGGTAAAGTCTACTCTTGTTGTATTCGGTGCATGTGACAAAGACACTTTGATTTGATTTGATCACCAGAGGATTTTAGCTTCACAGATAAATTATTTGACTGCATTGGTGATTTAAATACTTGGATGGTTCACAACTTCCTCCAGCTAAATCAAGACCGGGGTACTTGTTATTGGAGCCAAAGCACAGAGAAAGATTCTGGCAGCACATTTTAATTCACTGGTGATAAAGCTAAAACACCAGATTCTGAACTTAATTTCAAATCAGACCTTGGGAATGTGACAAAAATAGCTTTTTACCACCTGTGGAACATTGCCAAGGTGCTGACGTTTTTCTCTCAGGCTGATACAGAGAGACTCATCCATGCTTTTATTACAAGCAGGCTGGACTACTGTATTGCTCTCCTGTCTGGTCTACCCAAGAAAGCCATTGGTCAACTGCAAAATATGCAGAATGCTGCAACACGGGCACTGACCAAAACCAGATGGAGAGCACACATTACACCGGTTTTAAGGTCTCTGTACTGTAAAACATAGAGAATGCTGCAACACGGGCACTGACCAAGACCAGATGGAGAGCACACATTACACCGGTTTTAAGGTCTCTGCACTGTAAAACATAGAGAATGCTGCAACACGGGCACTGACCAAGACCAGATGGAGAGCACACATTCCACCGGTTTTAAGGTCTCTGTACTGTAAAACATAGAGAATGCTGCAACACGGGCACTGACCAAGACCAGATGGAGAGCACACATTACACCGGTTTTAAGGTCTCTGTACTGTAAAACATAGAGAATGCTGCAACACGGGCACTGACCAAGACCAGATGGAGAGCACACATTACACCGGTTTTAAGGTCTCTGTACTGTAAAACATAGAGAATGCTGCAACACGGGCACTGACCAAGACCAGATGGAGAGAACACATTCCACCGGTTTTAAGGTCTCTGTACTGTAAAACATAGAGAATGCTGCAACACGGGCACTGACCAAGACCAGATGGAGAGCACACATTCCACCGGTTTTAAGGTCTCTGCACTGTAAAACATAGAGAATGCTGCAACACGGGCACTGACCAAGACCAGATGGAGAGCACACATTACACCGGTTTTAAGGTCTCTGTACTGTAAAACATAGAGAATGCTGCAACACGGCACTGACCAAGACCAGATGGAGAGCACACATTCTACCGGTTTTAAGGTCTCTGCACTGTAGAACATAGAGAATGCTGCAACACGGGCACTGACCAAGACCAGATGGAGAGCACATATTACACCGGTTTTAAGGTCTCTGCACTGTAAAACATAGAGAATGCTGCAACACGGGCACTGACCAGATGGAGAGCACACATTACACCAGTTTTAAGGTCTCTGTACTGTAAAACATAGAGAATGCTGCAACACGGGCACTGACCAGATGGAGAGCACACATTCCACCGGTTTTAAGGTCTCTGCACTGTAAAACATAGAGAATGCTGCAACACGGGCACTGACCAGATGGAGAGCACACATTACACCAGTTTTAAGGTCTCTGTACTCTAAAACATAGAGAATGCTGCAAAACGGGCACTGACCAAGACCAGATGGAGAGCACATATTACACCGGTTTTAAGGTCTCTGAATGGCTGCCTTTGAGTTTCAGCGTACATTTTAAGATATGTACCCAGTATGTCTCTCAGGTCCTCTGGCTCTGTCCTTTATTAACTATCCCAAAGCCCAGGACCAAGAGTCATGGAGAGACTGGGACCAAGAGTCGTGGAGAGACTGGGAAATAAATACACACACTGGGAGTCAAATAGACACACTTAAGTCAGTTAAGAACAAATTCTTATTTTCAATGACGGCCTAGGAACAGTGGGTTAACTACCTTGTTCAGGGGCAGAACGACAGATTTTTCCTTGTCAGCTTAGGGATCTGATCTTCGCATCCTTTCAGTTACTAGTCCAATGCTCAAACCACTAGGCTACCTGCCACGCCTAGATACGTATACCTGAAGCTATTCAATAAACACACTGGGACCAAGAGTCATGGAGAGACTGGGACCAAGAGTCATGGAGAGACTGGGACCAAGAGTCATGGAGAGACTGGGACCATGAGTCATGGAGAGACTGGGACCAAGAGTCATGGAGAGACTGGGACCAAGAGTCATGGAGAGACTGGGACCAAGAGTCATGGAGAGACTGGGACCAAGAGTCATGGAGAGACTGGGACCAAGAGTCATGGAGTGACTGGGACCAAGAGTCATGGAGAGACTGGGACCATGAGTCATGGAGAGACTGGGACCATGAGTCATGGAGAGACTGGGACCAAGAGTCATGGAGAGACTGGGACCATGAGTCATGGAGAGACTGGGACCATGAGTCATGGAGAGACTGGGACCATGAGTCATGGAGAGACTGGGACCATGAGTCATGGAGAGACATCCTTTAGTTACTATGCCCCCAGCCTCTGGAGTAACCTGCCAGGGAACCAGAGGTGGGCTGAAACTGTGGACATATTTAAAAGGAATCCTAAAACACATCATTTTTGCTTTGCTTTTCCTTCGGGTGCTTTTCAGTCTTTCAGTTGAATTGTTATTCTTTGGTTTTCTATCCTGGTTTTGGTTGTATAGTCAATATTTCAGTGTTTTCTTATTGTCGTTTTTAATTGAATAATGTTTTTCCTGTGAAGCGCATTGAGTTGTATCTGAGATGTGCTACGGAAATAAAGCTTCAAGTGTAGTGTGTTTGGGTGTATTTGTGTTTGTTTGTGGTTGTGAATACAAACACACACACATGTACACATAGACACACGAGGACACACATGTACACATAGACACACGAGGACACACATGTACACATAGACACACGAGGACACACATGCACACATAGACACACGAGGACACATGTACACATAGACACACGAGGACACACATGTACACATAGACACACGAGGACACACATGTACACATAGACACACTAGGACACACATGTACACATAGACACACGAGGACACACATGTACACATAGACACACGAGGACACACATGTACACATAGACACACGAGGACACACATGTACACACAGACACACGAGGACACACATGTACACACAGACACACGAGGACACACATGTACACACAGACACACGAGGACACACATGTACACACAGACACACGAGGACACACATGTACACACAGACACACGAGGACACACATGTACACATAGACACACGAGGACACACATGTACACACAGACACACGAGGACACACATGTACACACAGACACACGAGGACACACATGCACACATAGACACACGAGGACACACATGTACACATAGACACACGAGGACATACATGTACACACAGACACACGAGGACACACATGTACACACAGACACACGAGGACATACATGTACACATAGACACACGAGGACACACATGTACACATAGACACACGAGGACACACATGTACACATAGACACACGAGGACACATGTACACACAGACACACGAGGACACATGTACACATAGACACACGAGGACACACATGCACACATAGACACACGAGGACACACATGTACATAGACACACGAGGACACACATGTACACATAGACACACGAGGACACACATGTACACATAGACACACGAGGACACACATGTACACATAGACACACGAGGACACACATGTACACATAGACACACGAGGACACACATGTACACATAGACACACGAGGACATACATGCACACATAGACACACGAGGACACACATGTACACATAGACACACGAGGACACACATGTACACACAGACACACGAGGACACACATGTACACACAGACACACGAGGACACACATGTACACACAGACACACGAGGACACACATGCACACATAGACACACGAGGACACACATGTACACACAGACACACGAGGACACACATGTACACACAGACACACGAGGACACACATGTACACACAGACACACGAGGACACACATGTACACATAGACACACGAGGACACACATGTACACATAGACACACTAGGACACACATGTACACACAGACACACGAGGACACACATGTACACATAGACACACGAGGACACACATGTACACATAGACACACGAGGACACACATGTACACATAGACACACTAGGACACACATGTACATAGACACACGAGGACATACATGTACACATAGACACACTAGGACACACATGTACACATAGACACACGAGGACATACATGTACACATAGACACACGAGGACACACATGTACACATAGACACACGAGGACACATGTACACATAGACACACGAGGACACACATGTACACATAGACACACGAGGACACACATGTACACATAGACACACGAGGACACACATGTACACATAGACACACGAGGACACACATGCACACATAGACACACTAGGACACACATGTACACATAGACACACTAGGACACACATGTACACACAGACACACGAGGACACACATGTACACATAGACACACTAGGACACACATGTACACATAGACACACGAGGACACACATGTACACACAGACACACGAGGACACACATGTACACATAGACACACTAGGACACACATGTACACATAGACACACTAGGACACACATGTACACACAGACACACGAGGACACACATGTACACATAGACACACTAGGACACACATGTACACATAGACACACGAGGACACACATGTACACATAGACACACGAGGACACACATGTACACATAGACACACGAGGACATACATGCACACATAGACACACGAGGACACACATGTACACATAGACACACGAGGACACATGTACACATAGACACACGAGGACACACATGTACACATAGACACACGAGGACACACATGTACACATAGACACACGAGGACACACATGTACACATAGACACACGAGGACACACATGTACACATAGACACACGAGGACATACATGCACACATAGACACACGAGGACACACATGCACACATAGACACACGAGGACATACATGTACACATAGACACACGAGGACACACATGTACACACAGACACACGAGGACACACATGTACACATAGACACACGAGGACACACATGTACACACAGACACACGAGGACATACATGTACACATAGACACACGAGGACATACATGTACACATAGACACACGAGGACATACATGCACACATAGACACACGAGGACACACATGTACACATAGACACACGAGGACACACATGTACACACAGACACACGAGGACACACATGTACACATAGACACACGAGGACATACATGTACACACAGACACACGAGGACATACATGTACACATAGACACACGAGGACACACATGTACACATAGACACACGAGGACACACATGCACACACAGACACACGAGGACACACATGTACACATAGACACACGAGGACACACATGCACACATAGACACACGAGGACACACATGTACACACAGACACACGAGGACACACATGTACACATAGACACACGAGGACACACATGCACACATAGACACACGAGGACACACATGCACACATAGACACACGAGGACACACATGTACACACAGACACACGAGGACACACATGTACACACAGACACACGAGGACACACATGTACACATAGACACACGAGGACATACATGTACACATAGACACACGAGGACACACATGTACACATAGACACACGAGGACACACATGTACACACAGACACACTAGGACACACATGCACACATAGACACACGAGGACATACATGTACACACAGACACACGAGGACACACATGCACACATAGACACACGAGGACACACATGTACACACAGACACACGAGGACACACATGTACACATAGACACACTAGGACACACATGTACACATAGACACACTAGGACACACATGTACACACAGACACACGAGGACACACATGTACACATAGACACACTAGGACACACATGTACACATAGACACACGAGGACACACATGTACACATAGACACACTAGGACACACATGCACACATAGACACACGAGGACACACATGTACACATAGACACACGAGGACACACATGTACACATAGACACACGAGGACACACATGTACACATAGACACACGAGGACACACATGTACACATAGACACACGAGGACACACATGTACACATAGACACACGAGGACACACATGTACACATAGACACACGAGGACATACATGTACACATAGACACACGAGGACACACATGTACACATAGACACACGAGGACACATGTACACATAGACACACGAGGACACACATGTACACATAGACACACGAGGACACACATGCACACATAGACACACGAGGACACACACATAGACACACACATAGACACACGAGGACACACATGTACACATAGACACACGAGGACATACATGTACACATAGACACACGAGGACACACATGTACACACAGACACACGAGGACACACATGTACACATAGACACACGAGGACACACATGTACACATAGACACACGGACACACATGTACACATAGACACACGAGGACATACATGTACACATAGACACACGAGGACATACATGTACACATAGACACACGAGGACATACATGTACACATAGACACACGAGGACACACATGTACACATAGACACACGAGGACACACATGTACACACAGACACACGAGGACACACATGTACACATAGACACACGAGGACATACATGTACACACAGACACACGAGGACACACATGTACACACAGACACACGAGGACATACATGTACACATAGACACACTAGGACACACATGCACACATAGACACACGAGGACACACATGCACACATAGACACACGAGGACACACATGTACACATAGACACACGAGGACACACATGTACACATAGACACACGAGGACACACATGTACACATAGACACACGAGGACATACATGTACACATAGACACACTAGGACACACATGCACACATAGACACACGAGGACACACATGCACACATAGACACACGAGGACACACATGTACACATAGACACACGAGGACACACATGTACACACAGACACACGAGGACAC
>NC_056436.1:75272970-75325470 GCF_018296145.1 Oncorhynchus tshawytscha | reverse complement strand
TCTGAGTGTTTTGTGTGTGTGTGTGTGTGTGTTGTCTCTGAGTGTTTTTGTGTGTGCATGTGTGTGTGTTGTCTCTAAGTGTGTGTGTGTGTGTGTGTGTCTCTAAGTGTGTCATGTGTGTGTGTGTGTGTGTGTGTGTGTGTGTGTGTGTGTGTGTGTGTGTGTGTGTGTGTGTGTGTGTGTGTGTGTGTGTGTGTGTGTGTGTTGTCTCTACACTTGTGTTTTGGAGGACAAATCAAACATCAAAAGGACAAAGGTGGTTATAAAGTGGGTTTGTCTGAAATCTAAATCTTCCTTCCTCCTGACCTTTCCTGTAAGACTATAGGTCTGTTCCAGATTTTAAAGAGAGTATTATTGTTATGATTATACTGGATGGCTGAGGTGGGTTTGTCTGAAAAAGCTTTTAACAACAGTCATATTCCTAGACATGACATACCTTCCTAAAATAATGTGAGCGTATGATGTCAATGTCAGTCTTACAGCGGGTTGGGTTAGACACCAGGCTGACAGGAAGTTACACACAAACATCTATTACAAGCACACACACACACACACACACACACACACACACACACACACACACACACACACACACACACACACACACACACTGACTCAGTTCTCCTCTGCAGTGTAATAGACACATGTCAGTGTAGCATATTTCCTCGACACTGCTTTTTGCTGTGGAGGTGAAGAGGAAGACAATCAGTCCATCTTCAGTCAGGTAGGTGGTGTAGGTGGTGGGGTGATACAAGACCGTACTGGACGTCCATCCATGTCTGAGGATGTCGGGCGATTACATGGAACCGGACACTAGGGGGCAACAGTGAGCAGTATTACCTTCAAGTAGGTTTTGGTTTTGTTCGGGTGTTGTGGACTGGGATATACATTAGTATCTCCCTCCGGTGCCTGAGATTGCATGTCCAAATCCAGAATATAACATTTTTTGGATTTTTCTTTTAAGCCTATCCCAAATCTTAATCCTGACTTTAACCATTCAGAGTTAATACCTAGCCTTAAGAATTCAGAGTTAATGCCTAACCTTAACCCTAACCTTAAAATCTAGGAGTAAATGCTTAAACAACCTTAAGCATTTTGAAATTTTACATTTGGAACAACATCAACATTTTGATATTTCATAAAAATGGATTGAAATTCTAATTCTGAAGTAAGATTGTGAGAGCTAGATGCCATCTTTTCCCCTCTACAGATGTTGTGTTTTAAGTTTAAGTTTAGGCTTAGTTTAGGCTTAGTTTAGGCTTAGTTTGGGCTTAGTTTAACTCCAAACTGGTAAAGGTCAGGGTTGGGATGGGCAGGGCTTCAAACAAAAATATCAAAAACAACTTTCTATCGCTGGATTCAAACTTCAGAGGCAGTGTGTGCATGTGTGTGTGCATGTGCATGTGTGTGTGTATGAGTGATTGAGTGTTTGTGCATGTGACTGTGTGTGTGTGCGAGTGTGCGAGTGTGTGTCTGTGAGCTGAGAGGCAGAAGGAGGAGTGGAGAAAATAGATCCAGCTATTTGATATTTAATTGAAATTGAGCTGCTGAACATTTTAGCAGTGGGGCGAATCCATACATTTATGCATGGAGTGTGCGTGTGTGTGCGAGTGTGTGTATGTTCGCGAGCATGTGTGTATTTGTAAAGTATATGTGTGCAAGTGTGTGTGCGTGCATGAAACTCAGTAAATAGATCAGCTTCATTCATGCCTCTCTCCAGCTCACCAAGGCATTGATTAATACATGTTACTGCTGCTGCTGGGAGTAACACACTTCTCATATATCATCCATGTTGATTTCCTGTTAGGAGGAATGGTTCCTTCACTGAGTGTCTGAGTCCTTGAAGACCTTATCAGTCTCCCCTCCAACACTGACACACATGCATGCTTGTACGCACACACGCACAAACTTCAACAGTAACTGGTAAAGAAGGAGGAGTGGATGGTGTGATGGAAGGAGGTAGAGCTTCTCTCTCTCTCCCCTTCTTGCTCTCTCTCCTTCTCGCTCTCTCTCTCCCCTTCTCTCTCTCTCTCCTCCCTCTTCTCTCTCTCCCCTCTCTCTCTCTCTCTCTCTCTCTCTCTCTCTCCCCTTCTCTCTCTCTCTCTCTCTCTCTCTCTCTCTCTCTCCCTTCTCGCTCTCTCTCCCCCTTCTCTCTCTCTCTCTCTCTCTCTCCCTTCTCTCTCTCTCTCTCTCTCTCTCTCTCTCCCCTCTCTCTCTCTCTCTCTCTCTCTCTCTCTCTCTCCTCTCTCTCTCTCCCTCTCTCTCTCTCTCTCTCTCTCTCTCTCTCTCTCTCTCTCTCTCTCTCTCTCTCTCCCCTCTCTCTCTCTCTCTCTCTCCCCTCTCTCTTCTCTCTCTCTCCCTTCTCTCTCTCTCTCTCCCCCTTCTCTCTCTCTCTCTCTCTCTCTCTCTCTCTCTCTCTCTCTCTCTCTCTCTCTCTCTCTCTCTCTCTCTCCCCTCTCTCTCTCTCTCTCTCTCTCTCTTCTCTCTCTCTCTCTCTCTCCCTCTCTCTCTCTCTCTCTCTCTCTCTCTCTCCCCCTCTCTCTCTCTCTCTCTCTCTCTCTCTCCCCTCTCTCTCTCTCTCTCTCTCTCTCTTCTCTCCTCTCTTCTCTCTCTCTCTCTCTCTAAGGGTAATCCCTCTCTCTCCCCTTCTGGCAGGACTCTCTCTTCTCTCTCTCTCTCTCTCTCCCTCTCTGGGACTCTCTCTCCCCCTTCTCTCTCTCTCTCTCTCTCAAGATCTTCTCTCTCTCTCTCTCTCTCTCTCTGTCTCTGCAGTTTTTCTCTTTCTCTCTCTCTCTCTCTCTCTCTCCCCCTTCTCTCTTTCTCTCTCTCTCTCTCTCTCTCTCTCTCTCTCTCTCTCTCTCTCTCTCTCTCTCTCTCCTTCCCTCTCTTAGAAAACAAGGCATTATGAATGAATGTAGTTGGCAAACAGAGCTCGGAACCCAGAGCTGAACTGAGAAAAGTGTCTAAAAAGCAACAAATTTGAAGTTTTGGAATGGCCTAGTCAAAGTCTAGGGGTAATCCCAATTGAGATGTTGTGGCAGGACTTCAAATGAGCAGTTCATGCTTGAAAACCCACAAATATTGCTGTGTTAAAGCATTTCTGCATTCAAGAGTGGGACAAAATTCCTCCACAACAATGTGACAGACTGATCAACAACTACAGGAAGTGTTTGGTTGTGATCATTGCAGCTAAATGTGGCACAACCAGTTATTGAGTATAAGGGGGCAATTACTATTTCACACAGGGGAAAGTTTGCTAATTCAATTAAATAAGTATATATGTTTTGTGTTATTTGTAAACTCAGGTTCCCTTTATCTAATATTAGGTTTTGGTTGAAGATATGATAACATTCAGTATCAAACAGATGCAAAAATAGAGAAAATCAGAAAGTGGGCAAATCAATTTAAAAAAACTATGAGGGGAGTCATGGATGGGTTAGCATGTGCTGTGTGTATATTGTCAATTTGCGTGTGTGTGTGCGTGTGTGTGTGTGCGTGTGTGTGTGTGTGTGTGTGTTAATTCCCTAAAGCCCTGTTTAAAAATAAATAAAAAATAAACACATTACATTACTAACAAAGATAATTTAAAAGGAATGAAAAACCATAAATATTATTTAAATATCATCAGAAGTATCTGCTGTGATTAACATGAGTCATTCTATTTAATTAACAGAAACATAGTATTCATGACATATCTGCTGATTGGATGAGATCAGGCTATTAACTTAGCGTAGCTTTATTAAGTGCTGTTTTCACTCTGAATCAGCAACCCAATACCAGCGCTCCTGCTGCCAATATCAACACTCATTTACAGTATACACAAGGCTGTTTGACACACAGGGTAAAGACAAGCTTCTGACCTTTGCACCAACTTGCTTTGCCAGACCTGTTTAGATTTTTAATATTTTTTTATTGACCTAGTCAAGTCAGTTAAGAACAAAATCTTATTTTCAATGACGGCCTAGGAACAGTGGGTTAACTACCTTGTTCAGGGGCAGAACGACATATTTTTACCTTGTCAGCTCAGGGATCTGGTCTTCGCATCCTTTCAGTTACCAGTCCAACGCTCGAACCACTAGGCTACCTGCCACCCCTAGATATACCTGAAGCTATTCAATTTAGGACCTGGTAGAAAGTTATGAGGCCATCTGTAATAATTTCCACAATATTGCAGTCAGTCACCTATCCTTTCTCTCAGGGCCTCTCTGCTGTATAGTCTGATGTCACGCTTCTAACCTATAACGGTTATCTATTTCTCTGACTTCTATGGGTTTCAGTTGTATGATAACACACAAAGAGGTTCCTTTGTCCTTGGTGCAGTGGGGAATCAGCTAAACATATTTCCCCCAAACCAACAGCCTCTGTAAAAAGCAATACCAGCAGGGAGGGAAGCACCATCTAATATATGTTCTGAGACAAATAGAGAAAGAGAGAGAGAGAGAGAGAGAGAGAGAGAGAGAGAGAGAGAGAGAGAGAGAGAGAGAGAGAGAGAGAGAGAGAGAGAGAGAGTGAGAGAGAGAGAGAGAGAGAGAGAGAGAGAGAGAGAGAGAGAGAGAGAGCAAAATATAGAGAGAGCGAGAAATTGAGAGAGAGGGAGAGAGCAAGAGAGAAAGCAATAGAGAGAGAGAGAGGGATGGATAGAGTCTGTTGTCTAGTGTCTGTCCAGCGTCTCCCTCGGCGGTTTGAGTTATTCTGTGCTGTTCCTGACCAGCATCATTACTCCCCTTATCTCCTCCCTCCCCAGCCAGGCCGTGCCTAGCAGGCCGTGCCTAGCAGACCTCATCGCAGCACAGCAAGGTTAGACAACGACCAGCACACCTGCCACACCAGATAAAATAAACATCATACATACAGTCCACACGCTGCATTCATTCTTTCTCTGACAGCTTAATATGTTTTCAGCCTAGTTTTTACCCATTCGAGCGCACCAGCACATCGCATTTTCTTTAATATGTTTTCATCTCCATTCATCTCTATTCATCTCCATTCATCTCTATTCATCTCTATTCATCTCTATTTATCTCCATTCATGTCTATTAATCTCTATTCATCTCTATTCATCTCTATTCATCTCTATTCATCTCTATTTATCTCCATTCATCTCTATTTATCTCTATTCATTTCCCTTCATGTCTATTCATGCCATTCATCTCCATTCATCTCTATTTATCTCTATTCATTTCCCTTCATGTCTATTCATGCCATTCATCTCCATTCATCTCTATTCATCTCCATTCATCTCTATTCATCTCTATTCATCTCTATTCATCTCTATTTATCTCCATTCATGTCTATTAATCTCTATTCATCTCTATTCATCTCTATTCATCTCCATTCATCTCCATTCATCTCTATTTATCTCTATTTATCTCCATTCATCTCTATTTATCTCCATTCATGTCTATTAATCTCTATTCATCTCTATTCATCTCTATTCATCTCTATTCATCTCCATTCATCTCCATTCATCTCTATTTATCTCCATTCATCTCTATTTATCTCTATTCATTTCCCTTCATGTCTATTCATGCCATTCATCTCCATTCATCACTATTTATCTACATTCATCTCCATTCATGTCTATTCATCTCCATTCAACTCTAATCATTTCAATTCATCTCTATTTATCTCTATATATCATCACCTGTCTTCCTTTCTTGTTCTCTTACACTTCCTCCAGTCTCTCTCTCCCTCTTTCTCTTTCTCTGTTTCTCTCTCTCTCTCTAACAGTAGTTTAAAAGTGTGCAAATGAATTATTTCATCACTGATCCCATCTCCCCCAGGCTGTCCTGACCTTTAACCTAGGGTTAAGGGTTACCATCCAGGGAATCACTCAGCACCACACTCTGCAGGATAATACATCCTACAGTACTAGACAACACCCTTAAACAGCATTACACATGGAGAATGCTGCAACAGCTTACAGTACACACATACTGTACGCACTGGCATGCATCCATGTACAAGTACAAACTCACAAAAAAGCAATTATTTGAAGTATTTGCGCCATCTAAGCACTCATATTCCTTAAGGACATAGCTGTGAAAACAATGATTAGCCATGAAAACATCTCTAGGCTGAAGAATCAGTTAGTGACTGAATTGCATCCCAGCACAGTTACACAGTAACATGTAGAGTGCCTTTAGAATGTATTCAGACACCTTGACTTTCCACATTGAGTTAAGATACAGCCTTCATCAATCTACACACACCCCATAATGACAAAGCAAAAACAGGTTTTAGAAATGTTTGCTAATTTATTAAACTGAAATATCCCATTTTACATAAGTATTCAGACCCTTTACTCAGTACTTTGTTGAAGCACCTTTGGCAGCGATTACAGCCTCGAGTATTCTTGAGTATGACCCTACAAGCTTGGCACACCTGTATTTGGGGAATTTCTCCCATTCTTCTCTGCAGATCCTCTCAAGCTCTGTCAGATGAGGGGGTGTTGCTGCACAGCTATTTTCAGAGATGTTCAATCGGGTTCAAGTCTGGGATCTGGCTGGGCCACTCAAGGACATTGAGAAACTTCTCGAAGCAACTCCTGCATTGTCTTGGCTGTGTGCTTAGGGTCGTTGTCCTGTTGGAAGGTGAACCTTCGCCCCAGTCTGAGGTCCTCAGCGCTCTGGAGCAGGTTTCATCAAGGATCTCTCTGTACTTTGCTCCGTTCGTCTTTGCCTCGATCCTGATCAGTCTGCTAGCCCTGCCTCTGAAAAACATCCCCACATAATGATGCTGCCACCAGCATGCTTCACCGTAGGGATGGTGTCAGGTTTCCTCCAGACGTGACACTTGGCATTCAGGCCAAAGGGTTCAATCTTGGTTTCATCAGACCAGAGAATCGGGTTTCTCATTTTCTGAGAGTCTTTAGGTGACTTTTGGCAAACCCCAAGCTGGCTGTCATGTGGCTTATGTCTGGTCACTCTACCATAAAGGCCTGACTATTGGAGTGCTGCAGAGATGGTTGTCCTTCTGGAAGGTTCTCCCATCTCCACAGAGGAAATCTAGAAATCTGCCAGAGTAACCATCGGGTTCTTGGTCACCTCCCTGACCAAGGCCCTTCTCCCCCTATTGCTCAGTTTGGCCAGCTCTAGGAAGAGTCTTGTTGGTTCCAAACTTCTTCCATTTAAGAATGATGGAGGCCACTGTGTTCTTGGGGATCTTCAATGCCGCAGAAATTCTTTGGTACCCTTCCCCAGATCTGTCTCGACACAATCCTGTCTCAGAGTTCTACTGACAATTCCTTCGACCTCATGGCTTGGTTTTTGCTCTGACATGCTCTGTCAACTGTGGGACCTTATATAGACAGGTATGTGCCTTTCCAAATCATGTTTAACTATAGAACACATGTTGACTACAACTACTATAGAACACATGTTGACTACAACTACTATAGAACACATGTTGACTACAACTACTATAGAACACATGTTGACTACAACTACTATAGAACACATGTTGACTACAACTACTATAGAACACATGTTGACTACAACTACTATAGAACACATGTTGACTACAACTACTATAGAACACATGTTGACTACAACTACTATAGAACACATGTTGACTACAACTACTATAGAACACATGTTGACTACAAACTACTATAGAACACATGTTGACTACAAATACTATAGAACACATGTTGACTACAAACTACTACATGTTGACTACTATATGTTGAACACATGTTGACTACAACTACTATAGAACACATGTTGACTACAACTACTATAGAACACATGTTGACTACAAATACTATAGAACACATGTTGACTACAACTACTTGACTACAACTACTATAGAACACATGTTGACTACAACTACTATAGAACACATGTTGACTACAAACTAGAACACATGTTGACTATAGAACACATGTTGACTACTAAACTACTATAGAACACATGTTGACTACAAACTACTATAGAACACATGTTGACTACAACTACTATAGAGCACATGTTGACTACAAATACTATAGAACACATGTTGACTACAACTACTATAGAACACATGTTGACTACAACTACTATAGAACACATGTTGACTACAACTACTATAGAGCACATGTTGACTACAAACTACTATAGAACACATGTTGACTACAAATACTATAGAGCACATGTTGACTACAACTACTATAGAACACATGTTGACTACAACTACTATAGAACACATGTTGACTACAAATACTATAGAACACATGTTGACTACAAACTACTATAGAACACAGGTTGACTACAACTACTATAGAACACATGTTGACTACAACTACTATAGAACTCATGTTGACTACAAATACTATAGAACACATGTTGACTACAACTACTATAGAACACATGTTGACTACAAATACTATAGAGCACATGTTGACTACAACTACTATAGAACACATGTTGACTACAACTACTATAGAAAACATGTTGACTACAACTACTATAGAACACATGTTGACTACTATAGAACACATGTTGACTACAACTACTATAGAACACTACTATAGAACACATGTTGACTACAACTACTATAGAGCACATGTTGACTACAAATACTATAGAACACATGTTGACTACAACTACTATAGAACACATGTTGACTACAACTACTATAGAACACATGTTGACTACAACTACTGTAGAACCCATGTTGACTACAAATACTATAGAACACATGTTGACTACCACTACTATAGAACACATGTTGACTACAACTACTATAGAGCACATGTTGACTACAAATACTATAGAACACATGTTGACTACAACTACTATAGAACACATGTTGACTACAACTACTATAGAACACATGTTGACTACAACTACTATAGAACACATGTTGACTACAAATACTATAGAACACATGTTTACTACAAATACTATAGAACACATGTTGACTACAAACAACTATAGAACACATGTTGACTACAACTACTAGAACACAGGAGGAGCTTGTGGGAAGTCACAATGTTCAATTGGATTTACCACAGCTGGACTCAAATCAAGTTGTAGAAACATCTCAAGGATGATCAATGGAAACAGGATGCACCTGAGGTCAATTTCTAGTCCCCAATCTGAATACTTATGTAAATAATGTATTTCTGTTTTTGTTTTGTTATAAAGGTACAAATAAATTGTGGAAAAAATAATTCACTTTGTCATTATACGGTATTGTGTGTAGATTGCTAATGAATTTGTTATTTTAATACATTTTATAACAAGGCTGTAACGTAACAAAATGTGGAAAAAGTCAAGGCAATACTTTCCAAAGGCACTGTATTTACATGGTAGTTTTGTTTTACATGCTGGCTTATTTTACATGGTACTTTTGTTTTACATGGTAGTTTTTTTTACATTGGGAGTTTTGAATTAACATGGTAGTTTTGTATTACATGGTAGTTTTGGTTTACATGGTAGTTTTGGTTTACATGGTAGTTTTGTATTACATGGTAATTTTGAATTAACATGGTAGTTTTGTTTTACATGGTAGTTTTGAATTAACATGGTAGTTTTGTTTTACATGGTAGTTTTGAATTAACATGGTAGTTTTGTTTTACATGGTAGTTTTGAATTAACATGGCAGTTCGTGCTTTTGTGTCACTTTTATTTTGTCAGGAAAACGAATGAAGTTCTCAGGTTCCTTTCCATTAAATTAAAATAAACATAAACCTGCGACATTTCCTAGCTTTCATCACATCAGCGAATACCCCTCTGAAATCCTCCCTCTCAACTTCCTAAAGAGATTATAGATTTAACAGGCAAAGACAGATAGGTTTTATTTGAAGGAAGCTACATTTGCAGGTTGAACAATCCTTTCTAAAATTATCCTGTTCTTTTATATCGCAGCTGTGAAGAATTCATGCTCATGTTTAATTTGTAAAGGCCCGTTAACGAACGTCTGGCTAACGAATATCTCCTCCAGCTACCTGACGATTAATAGGTGTTCACCAGGTGGTCTCAGGGCTTTTTATAACATCAGTATGGCTATGTTAACGACTGTCTGTCTGTCTGTCTGTCTGTCTGTCTGTCTGTCTGTCTGTCTGTCTGTCTGTCTGTCTGTCTGTCTGTCTGTCTGTCTGTCTGTCTGTCTGCCTGTCTGTCTGTCTGTCTGTCTGTCTGTCTGTCTGTCTGTTTGCCTGTAAAGTATTGTGTTGAAGTGTGAGGTAATTCCTATTCTTGATGTTCTTGCGCTCACAGTACAGTAAGCAACAACCCATTCGTCCAGTCTCAAATATAGAACACATGTTGACCACAACTACTATAGAACACATGTTGACCACAACTACTATAGAACACATGTTGACCACAACTACTATAGAACACATGTTGACCACAACTACTATAGAACACATGTTGACCACAACTACTATAGAACACATGTTGACTACAACTACTATAGAACTCATGTAGACTGCAACTACTATAGAACACATTTTGAATACAAACTACTATAGAACACATGTTGACTACAACTACGAGAACACATGTTGACTACAACTACTATAGAACACATGTTGACTACAACTACTATAGAACTCATGTTGACTACAAATACTACAGAACACATGTTGACTACAAACTACTATAGAACACAGGTTGACTACAACTACTATAGAACACATGTTGACTACAACTACTATAGAACTCATGTTGACTACAAATACTATAGAACACATGTTGACTACAACTACTATAGAACACATGTTGACTACAACTACTATAGAACACATGTTGACTACAAATACTATAGAGCACATGTTGACTACAACTACTATAGAACACATGTTGACTACAACTACTATAGAACACATGTTGACTACAACTACTATAGAACACATGTTGACTACAAATACTATAGAGCACATGTTGACTACAACTACTATAGAACACATGTTGACTACAAATACTATAGAACACAAGTTGACTACAACTACTATAGAACACATGTTGACTACAACTACTATAGAACACATGTTGACTACAACTACTATAGAACACATGTTGACTACAACTACTATAGAACACATGTTGACTACAACTACTATAGAACACATGTTGACTACAACTACTATAGAACACATGTTAATCACAACTACTATAGAACACATGTTGACTACAACTACTATAGAACACATGTTGACCACAACTACTATAGAACACATGTTGACCACAACTACTATAGAACACATGTTGACTACAAATACTATAGAACACATGTTGACTACAACTACTATAGAACACATGTTGACTACAACTACTATAGAACACATGTTGACCACAACTACTATAGAACACATGTTGACTACAACTACTATAGAACACATGTTGACTACAACTACTATAGAACACATGTTGACTACAACTACTATAGAACACATGTTGACTACAACTACTATAGAACACATGTTGACTACAACTACTATAGAACACATGTTGACTACAAACTACTATAGAACACATGTTGACTACAAACAACTATAGAACACAAGTTGACTACAACTACTATAGAACACATGTTGACTACAACTACTATAGAACACATGTTGACTACAACTACTATAGAACACATGTTGACTACAACTACTATAGAACACATGTTGACTACAAATACTATAGAACACATGTTGACTACAAACAACTATAGAACACAAGTTGACTACAACTACTAGAACACATGTTGACTACAACTACTATAGAACACATGTTGACTACAAATACTATAGAACACATGTTGACTACAACTACTATAGAACACATGTTGACTACAACTACTATAGAACACATGTTAATCACAACTACTATAGAACACATGTTGACTACAACTACTATAGAACACATGTTGACTACAACTACTATAGAACACATGTTGACTACAACTACTATAGAACACATGTTGACTACAAACAACTATAGAACACAAGTTGACTACACCTACTAGAACACAGGAGGAGCTTGTGGGAGGTCACAAACAGAAGATTTTAGATTGATGAGCTGGAAGAATAGAACCAGAGTGGAGAAGAAGAGAGTGTAAGGTTTGAAATCAATCAAACCTCCAGTGCAGAGTGGGTTTACCACATGTCAGGATAGCCAAAACAAATGTGAGGACAGAGTAAAGGTATGTGAGTAAAGTGACATGAAAGGAGATGATGTGATAAGCACTTTGCTGACACATAAGCATGCACACAGCAGCAGCACTTTGCCTAACACAGCAGGATCAGGAGTCAGTGTTTCTATGGTAACCTCATTTTATTTACCCTGGGAAGTCAGTTAAGAACAAATTCTTATTTACAATGACAGCCTACCCCAGCCAAACACTAACCCAGACAATGCTTGGCCATTTGTGCGCCGCCCTATAGGACTCCCAATAACGGCCTGTTGTGATACAGCCTGGAATCAAACCAGGGTCTGTAGTGATGACTGTCACACTGAGATGCAATGCCTTAGAGCACTGCACCACTCGGGAGTGAGACTCAAGGCTGGTCTCAATGATGAACACTGGGTCAGGGAGAGCACTCAGCACCTGTACTATGCACACACACACACACATCTTCAATTTCAACTGAATTTCAATTGATGCAGTAAACAGGGTACAGAATTGCAATTCAATTAGAGTTAAAATAAATAAATTTAATTTAGTGAAATGTTATGATATTCAAATGTATGTTCTATTCTATAAGGCACTTACCGTAATTGTTCCTGTAAGAGGTTCTGGATAAGAGTGTCTGCTAAATGACTAACATGTAAATTAGGTGTAGTCTATTTTGTTGTCTATTGTGTTATATACATGCTTATAACATTTTTTTTATACAATTGATTTTCAGGACAAACTAAAATTAATGATCAAGGAAATCAAAACCTTTACGTGAATATTCAAAGTTATTATATTTCATTAATCACTTACATTTTGTTCAATATGGAGAAAATGCTACATTTCTCAGAAAGCTTTAGTTTAACCCTCAAGTTGACCCTGAGGCCTTCAAAAGGAAGCCAAACAAATGAAATGGCTGGCGGAAATATCATTGGCTGTTCCAAGCACTAAGGTTAAAAGGGTTTATGGACATTGTTTCCAGAGAAAGGTGAGGTAATACTTTATTTGGATAGTCCATCTGTATATGCTCTACAGACTATCTAGAAACTATCAGTAACATGTCAACAGTATGTCTGTTGACTTTCAACAAGAAAGCATATGAAGTCCATATACAAATGTACAACAAACTATCTGTAGACTATCAACAGCATTTCAAAGGCTTGTCTTCTGCCTTTCAGTAGCATCTCAACAGTTTACCTCTTCATCCTCTTTGTATCTGGAAGTGTGACCTATCAGTCAATCAAACAGATTATATGAAACATGTTCTATGACTGAGGGAAATGTATTTTAATTGCAATGAGTTCAACCCTACTTCCTTTCACTCAAACTCCCCAAAGAATTATCCATCCTGCGAGGTGGCCAATTCGATTTGAATTTCAACTCATGAGTTGAGGTGAATGGGAGTAAAATCCTAATTTCAGGATAGAGGCAAACCCTGACACACACATACAGTTTAAGTCGAAAGTTTACACACACTTAGATAGGAGTCATTAGAACTCGTATTTCAACCTCTCCACACATTTCTTCTTAACAAACTATAGTTTTGGCAAGTCGGTTATTACATCTACTTTGTGCATGACACAAGTAATTTTTCCAACAATTGTTTACAGACAGATTATTTCACTTATAATTCACTGTATCACAATTCCAGTGGGTCAGAAGTGTACATACACTAAGTTGACTGTGTCTTTAAACAGCTTGGAATATTCCAGAAAATGATGTCATGCCTTTGGAAGCTTCTGATAGGCTAATTGACATAATTTGAGTCAATTGGCGATGTAGCTGTGGATGTATTTCAAGACCTTCCTTCAAACTCAGTGCCTCTTTGCTAGACACTGGACAGAGGAACTCTGCCTAGAAGGCCAGGATCCCAGAGTCTCTTCACTGTTGTCCCTGTGGGACTCCCAATCACGGTCGGGTGTGATATATAATAATCAGAATAATACTTTCCCCCCTTACACATGTTAAAGGTTCCAACTGATATTTGAGTTTAACCTCAATATTTGTTGTGTTATTTTGTTTGTATTTTCTGGTGGATTAAACGGAAATTGCAAACAATCAGAGCCGGTTGTGATTAAGCCAAACTAACTAAAAAAATACATTTGATGATAGAATTCTCCCCCTATCCTCCTTCTAGGCAAGTATATTGTCCTGCTAATAGCCCTGCTAATAGCCATAATGGCGCTGTACAACGTGACCGTCAGTGTTTGAAAGAGTATTTTCCAGTAAGCAACCATTTGTTAATCTTCATTAGCCTACTTTGTTCCAATATTTATGTCATTCAGTGATATTTATTCCAATAGCAATTCGTTATGGATCCATTTGCATTTTGAAAGAGTATTTGTATCATTATTTAATTATTTAATTATTTTATTAATGAAAGCATAAAAACGCTGATGAAGAAATATAGCACTGTACAGTATATGCTTTATCTGACATTTTGCATGAGGTCGCCCACACACACTTTAAACATTTGGTTAATAAAGCATTTAAAGCATGTTGAAGATATGAGCAGCCTGCATTTGTTTATTGGGCTACTGTCTGATATGTAAGCATAGCCCACAGTAAACACTGTAGTAAACATGGTAAAGTACCTAATTCCTTACATAAGGGAGAGCAGGCCATGTCCAGACGTTCTCGGTGACCTCAAGTACTCATTAACTCTGTCTTTAATGCTATTTCGGGTTGCATCAGTCATGGACAGACACTTCTGAGACACAGTATTAATGATGAACAGCCGGAGGTTCACTTTAATAAATCGACTGCTGGTCTTTACTGTACGCTGCACATTTTTACATTGTATTCCATTTCCAGCGAGACTATTCAAGCCATCGACTCACTGATGAATGAGGATGATGAGCGATCGGCAAAGGCCATCTGTAATCTGCTGGCATCACGGCACATCAACATCGCTCTAATCACAGTCAGAAGACAGTTGAAGAAACTGGAGTGGACTTATGGAAAGAATCGGTAAGACGTTACATATCGTATATATATAGATTCGCTCAAACTCCACGTGTGGGGGGCAATTTCTCGCCAGGGATCAGGCCCATATTTGATTTTTGATGCTGAGTTTGGCTATTTACAAAGCAAACGGTACATCAAATATTATACCCTACACCTCACTGTTCCACAACAGCTTCTATCTCAAGGCCATCAGACTGTTAAACAGCCACCACTAACATTGAGTGGCTTCTGCCAACACACTGACTCAACTCCAGCCACTTTAATAATGGGAATTGATGGGAAATGATGTAAAATATATCACTAGCCACTTTAAACAATGCTACCTAATATAATGTTTACATACCCTACATTATTCATCTCATGTGTATACGTATATACTGTACTCTATATCATCTACTGCATCCTTATGTAATACGTGTATCACTAGCCACTTTAACTATGCCACTTTGTTTACATACTCATCTCATATGTATTATACTGCACTACTGCTCATATAGGTTATACTGCACTCAATACCATCTACTGTATCTTGCCTATGCCGCTCTGTACCATCACTCATTCATATATCTTTATGTACATATTCTTTATCCCCTTACACTTGTGTCTATAAGGTAGTAGTTTTGGAATTGTTAGCTAGATTACTTGTTGGTTATTACTGCATTGTCGGAACTAGAAGCACAAGCATTTCGCTACACTCGTATTAACATCTGCTAACCATGTGTATGTGACAAATAAAATTTGATTTGATTTGATTTTAATTCACTGTTGCCACCTTTTTCAGGTATCATGGCTCAAGATTTCTTTGAGGAAGAAATCAAATCCAAATCAAATCAAATCTTATTTGTCACATACACGTTATGAGCAATGGCCGAGCGGCATAGGCAAGGAACAATAGATTATATAAAACACAGTATATACATATGATATGAGTCATCTAAGATATGGAAACATTATTAAAGTGGCATTGTATAAAGTAACTTGTGATCCATTTATTAAAGTGGCTAGTGTTTGGGTCTCAATGTACACCTGCATTGCTTGCTGTTTGGGGTTTTAGGCTGGGTTTCTGTACAGCACTTTGAGATATCAGCTGATGTAAGAAGGGCTATATAAAGAAATTTGATTTGATTTGATTAGGCAGCAGCCTCTCTGAGTTAGTGATTGCTGTTTAGCAGTCTGATGGTCTTGAGATAGAAGATGTTTTTCAGTGTCTCGGTCCCAGCTTTGATGCACCTGTACTGACCTCAACTTCTGGATGGTAGTGGTGTAAACAGGCAGTGGCTCAAGCGGTTGATGTCCTTGATGATCTTTTTGGCCTTCCTGTGACATCGGGTGCTGTAGGTGTCAGGGAGGGCAGAAAGTTTGCCCCCGGTGATGCGTTGTGCAGACCACACCATGGTCTGGAGAGCCTTGCGGTTGAGGGTGGTGCAGTTGCCGTACCAAGCTGTGATACAGCCTGACAGGATGCTCTCAATTGTGCATCTGTAAAAGTTTGTCAGGGTTTTGGGTGACAAGCAACATTTCTTCAGTCTTTTGAGGTTGAAGAGGCGCTGTTGCACCTTCTTCACCACACTGTCTGTGTGGGTGGACAATTTCAGTTTGTCTGTGATGTGTACGCCGAGGAACTAAAAACGTTCCACCTTCCCCACTGCTGTCCCTTCGATGTGGATAGGGGGGTGCTCCCTCTGCTGTTTCCTGAAGTCCACGACCATCTCCTTTGTTTTGTTGACGTTGAGTGTGAGGTTGTTTTCCTGACACCACATTCCGAGTGCTCTCACCGCCTCCCTGTAGGCTGTTTCGTCGTTGTTGGTAATCAAGCCCACTACTGTTGTGTCATCTGCAAACTTGATGATTGAGTTGGAGGCATGCATGAACACACAGTCGTGGGTGAACAGAGAGTACAGGAGGGGGCTGAGCATACACCCTTGTGGGGCCCCAGTGTTGAGGGTCAGCGAAGTGGAGATGTTGTTTCCTACCCGTCAGAAAGTCCAGGACCCAATTGTACAGGGTGGGGTTGGGACCTAGTGCATCCAGCTTGATGATGAGCTTGGAGGGAACAATGGTGTTGAATGCTGAGCTGTCAATGAACAGCATTCTTACGTAGGTATTCCTTTTGTCCATATGGGATAGGACAGTGTGCAGTGTGATGGCGATTGCGTTGTCTGTGGACCTGTTGGGGCGGTATGTAAACTGAAGTGGGTCTAGGGTATCAGGCAGGGTGGAGGTGATATGATCTTTGACTCTCAAAGCACTTCAAAATGACAGAAGTGAGTGCTACGGGACGATAGTCATTTAGTTCCGTTATCTTTGCCTTCTTGGGTACAGGATCGATGGTAGCCATCTTGAAGCATGTGGGGACAACAGACTGGGATAGGGAGTGATTCAATATGTCCGTAAACACACCAGTCAGCTGGTCTGAGGACGCGGCTGGGGATGCCATCTGAGCCAGCAGCCTTGCGAGGGTTAACACGTTTAAATGTTTTACCCACGTCAGCCACGGTGAAGGATAGGGGCGGGGTTGTAGTCCTTGTTAGCGGGCCGCGACGGTGGCACTGTATTATCCTCAAAGCTGGCAAAGAAGGTGTTTAGTTTGTCTGGAAGCATGACATCGGTGTCTGTGATGTGGCTGGTATTCTTTTTGTAGTCTGTGATTTCCTGTATAGACCCTGCCACATATGTCTCATGTCTGAGCCGTTGAATTGCGACTCCACTTTGTCCCTGTACTGGCATTTCGCTTGTTTGATTGTCTTGTGGAGGGAATGACTACACTGTATATATTCAGCCATATTCCCAGACCTCTTTCCATGGTTAAATGCGGTGGATCGCGTACTACAGTACACTTGTGAAAAACAAGTGTTTGAAAACCTGTTGTCACAACTTCCATCCAAAGTCGGCTCCTCTCCTTGATCGGGCGGTGCTCGGCAGTCGATGTCACCGGTCTTCTAGCCATCTCTGCTCCACCTTTCATTTTCCATTTGTTTTGTCTTGTTTTTCCGCACACCTATTTTACATCCCCTCATCACTCTATGTGTATATTATCCTCTGTTCCCCCCCATGTCTGTGTGTGTAATTGTTCGTTACTTGTCATGTGTGACGCTTTATGCTGGTTTTTCGCCGGGTCTTGTTTGGAACCCGTGGTATTGTATGCTGTACATTATTTGTGTGACGAGTGCGCTATTCGCTTTTGCCTTTGGCGGGAGTGTCATTACGTAGTTGCGTCCGACTGTTTTCCTTCTGCCAAATAAAGTGTGCCTGTTCACTCATCTCTGCTCTCCTGCACCTGACTTCAGTTAACCAGTTGCGCACACTGTTGACCCCTGCATCTTCTTTACGTCTTGTTTACATTCTTAATTGTAACTACAATGTCACAAATCATTTGTATCTACCTTTCCAATTACTTTTAGAGTTTGGGATTTACAAATGTGTGCTTTTCGTGTCATTTTTCATTAAATTCAGTATGGATTTAAGTATAACTTTTTACTGACGCCTTTAGTGAGAGGACTAATGCTTTAAAATGTAATAATATCTGCCCTCCAAATTCATATCTGGGTATTCTGGGTATTTTTCACGCCATTATTAGTTACATTGTTTAAGTTTGAACGTTCAGACTAGCACTAAGAACAGTGGGAATGTTTCCCTAGTCAGCCTTTCCCTAGTCAGTGTATAAAGCTGGAGAACTGCAATGTAATCCCATTGTGCGCCACTCTTGAGCCATGACCAATATGACCAATATGTATTGTGCTGCTAGAAATAATGTTTGCATAATTCACAGCCTGTTACGCTTGTGAAAAACAGGGTTCATAATATATCTGTGAGAATATCTAAGGGGTTTTTATATCATTCTAAATTAATAATAGCAATAATTATAATAGCTTTGCTTTAAAATTAACTATATTTTGGAGATGAGTTAGTTTTTAAATAACATAAAGTGAGCGAGAAAAAGTCCATTCTTGAACATGGGGTGAGACATTGTTACTAATTTGTAAATAAAGCCAGATTGTTATTTAGAATGATTTATTTCTGGGAGAGAAATCAAAAGCCTACCATCACCTCATGGGTCTCCCGGTCGCAGCCGGCACGGGTATAGAACCAGTAGCTGTAGCGACGCAGTTTGCACTGTGATGCAGTGTCTTAGCCCACAGGTTGCATTGTGATGCAGTGTCTTAGCCCACAGTTTGCACTGTGATGCAGTGTCTTAGCCCACAGGTTGCACTGTGATGCAGTGTCTTAGCCCACAGTTTGCACTGTGATGCAGTGTCTTAGCCCACAGGTTGCACTGTGATGCAGTGTCTTAGCCCACAGGTTGCACTGTGATGCAGTGTCTTAGCCCACAGTTTGCACTGTGATGCAGTGTCTTAGCCCACAGGTTGCACTGTGATGCAGTGTCTTAGCCCACAGTTTGCACTGTGATGCAGTGTCTTAGCCCACAGGTTGCACTGTGATGCAGTGTCTTAGCCCACAGTTTGCACTGTGATGCAGTGTCTTAGCCCACAGGTTGCACTGTGATGCAGTGTCTTAGCCCACAGTTTGCACTGTGATGCAGTGTCTTAGCCCACAGTTTGCACTGTGATGCCCACCTCAGTGTCTTAGAACCCAGCACAGTTTGCACTGTGATGCAGTGTCTTAGCCCACAGTTTGCACTGTGATGCAATGTCTTGTGCCACTCTGGAGCTGTACAATGTGGTCGGTCAGGAGTAGGCTACAGTAAGAGCAAAATAATCCTAACATTTCCACACCCTAATTGTAGTCTAAGTTTCTCTTAGAATAAAAACAACAGTTTTAGTAAGAAATAATTACGAGTAGCAACAAAACAATATGTGTATTTTTAGAGTCACAGTAGCGCCTTGGGACCCAAAAGCATAATCAGTGCTCTAACTCCCCCTTGCGCTGGTCTGGAGGAATGAAGTAGTGACGCATGGTACCGTACAAAACCACAAATGACCTCTGCGTCCCGCAGCATAATCGCAAACCTTTAGTTGAGCAACCACTGTATATACACACACACATACACACATACTGAACATGATTGCTGCATGCCACACACACACACACACACACACTCACACACACACACACACACACACACATTCTACTGCTAGTAGAATAAACAACTTGATGGCGGTACATTTATCATTTTGCGTAATCACGTTAGATGAGGCTTAGTGAGGCTTGGATAATAACGTCTGTTCTCTAAGACTGATGGTTCATCAATGTAACCATGGACATGCAATGCTTTACTGGCAAGAAATATATTGTGGTGAAGTGATTAACTGTATATTAACATTAATGGTTTGTAATAAACACACACACAAATGCACGAACACAAGCACATAGTAACACACACACACACCTAGTGAAACTGAAACCTACTTGAAGATAACAGTGCTCACTGTTTCCCCTAGTTTTCGGGTTCCACATCATCTCCTGACGTCCTTAGACATGGATGGACGTCGAATACTGAATTGTTTCACGGGTGACCTGGCTGAAAGTATTAGGGTGTTTGTCTAGCCAGGTCAATAACCTGGGAGAGGACTCTCACAGTCATCCAATAAGTCAATAAGTCAGAGCTGCAGAATAACCACCTGTCCTTATATCAGCAGGCTGTGAGGAAGGGGGAGCACACACACGCACACAAACATGCACAGACACACACACATAAACAGGCAAAACATGTACAAGTGAAAAAGAAAGGTGGTGACATTCATTTCCTATCTGACATCCAGTCTATGCATCTATGCAGTGCTGTGTCACTGAATGAATGTGCAAACATCTCAAAGCAATCATCTTTCTTCCCAAGAACTACTCTACATGTCTGCATTCCATAAACACAACTATACTATGTTGAATGTGAGAAGTGATTGTGTTCCAATAAAACCGTTCATAAACAGAGAAGCAGCCTCCTCCGTCTTCCTCAGCCCAACATCCATTAGACTATACTACAAACATCACATACTAAACCATTCCCATCACGCGACTGGAAAGTAGGAATTAACACCAACATGGAAATCATATTTATTAATATGAACATGAATAATCCATCAAACATCTACAAGTCTCCCAGAGCTTTGTGATAATTTGCCTTTTCACAGGTTGGGAGGAGCAGAGGGGTTGCTCTTCATGGGTTGGGAGGAGCAGAGGGGTTGCTCTTCATGGGTTGGGGGGAGCAGAGGGGTTGCTCTTCACTGGATGGGAGGAGGAGAGGGGTTGCTCTTCACTGGATGGGAGGAGGAGAGGGGTTGCTCTTCATGGGTTGGGAGGAGCAGAGGGGTTGCTCTTCATGGGTTGGGGGAGCAGAGGGGTTGCTCTTCACTGGATGGGAGGAGGAGAGGGGTTGCTCTTCACTGGATGGGAGGAGCAGAGGGGTTGCTCTTCAGGGGTTGGGAGGAGGAGAGGGGTTGCTCTTCACAGGTTGGGAGGAGGAGAGGGGTTGCTCTTCACAGGTTGGGAGGAGGAGAGGGGTTGCTCTTCACAGGATGGGAGGAGGAGAGGGGTTGCTCTTCACAGGTTGGGGAGGAGCAGAGGGGTTGCTCTTCTGGGAGGAGGAGAGGGGTTGCTCTTCACTGGATGGGAGGAGCAGAGGGGTTGCTCTTCACAGGTTGGGAGGAGCAGAGGGGTTGCTCTTCATGGGTTGGGAGGAGCAGAGGGGTTGCTCTTCATGGGTTGGGAGGAGCAGAGGGGTTGCTCTTCACTGGATGGGAGGAGGAGAGGGGTTGCTCTTCATGGGTTGGGAGGAGCAGAGGGGTTGCTCTTCACATGGGCTCTTCACTGGATGGGAGGAGCAGAGGGGTTGCTCTTCACTGGATGGGAGGAGGAGAGGGGTTGCTCTTCATGGGTTGGGAGGAGCAGAGGGGTTGCTCTTCATGGGTTGGGGGGAGCAGAGGGGTTGCTCTTCATGGGTTGGGGGGAGCAGAGGGGTTGCTCTTCATGGGTTGGGGGAGCAGAGGGGTTGCTCTTCATGGGTTGGGGGAGCAGAGGGGTTGCTCTTCATGGGTTGGGAGGAGCAGAGGGGTTGCTCTTCATGGGTGGATGGGGGGGAGCAGAGGGGTTGCTCTTCACTGGATGGGAGGAGGAGGGGTTGCTCTTCACAGGTTGGGAGGGGTTGCTCTTCATGGGTTGGGGGAGCAGAGGGGTTGCTCTTCACTGGATGGGAGGAGGAGAGGGGTTGCTCTTCATGGGTTGGGGGGGAGCAGAGGGGTTGCTCTTCACTGGATGGGAGGAGGAGAGGGGTTGCTCTTCACTGGATGGGAGGAGCAGAGGGGTTGCTCTTCAGGGGTTGGGAGGAGGAGAGGGGTTGCTCTTCACAGGTTGGGAGGAGCAGAGGGGTTGCTCTTCACTGGATGGGAGGAGGAGAGGGGTTGCTCTTCACAGGTTGGGAGGAGGAGAGGGGTTGCTCTTCACAGGTTGGGAGGAGCAGAGGGGTTGCTCTTCACAGGTTGGGAGGAGCAGAGGGGTTGCTCTTCACTGGATGGGAGGAGGAGAGGGGTTGCTCTTCACAGGTTGGGAGGAGGAGAGGGGTTGCTCTTCACAGGTTGGGAGGAGGAGAGGGGTTGCTCTTCACAGGTTGGGAGGAGGAGAGGGGTTGCTCTTCACAGGTTGGGAGGAGCAGAGGGGTTGCTCTTCACTGGATGGGAGGAGGAGAGGGGTTGCTCTTCACAGGTTGGGAGGAGGAGAGGGGTTGCTCTTCACTGGATGGGAGGAGGAGAGGGGTTGCTCTTCACAGGTTGGGGGGGAGGAGAGGGGTTGCTCTTCACGGGTTGGGAGGAGGAGAGGGGTTGCTCTTCCAGGGGGTTGGGAGGAGGAGAGAGGGGTTGCTCTTCACGGGTTGGGAGCAGGAGAGGGGTTGCTCTCCAGGGGTTGGGAGGAGGAGAGGGGTTGCTCTCCAGGCGTTGGGAGGAGGAGAGTAGAGGTGTTGGGGGGAGAGTAGAGAGGGGTTGTGGATGGGAGGAATGTAGAGGGCTTGTGGAGGAGGAATGTAGAGGGGTTGGGGGAGAGGAGGGGGACTGGATGGGAGAGTAGAGGGGTTGGGGGAGAGGAGAGTAGAGTGGTTGGGGGAGAGGAGAGGAGAGCTCTAGAGGGGTTGGGGAGAGGAGAGGAGAGTAGAGTTGCTCTTCAGGGGTTGGGGGGAGAGGAGATGGGAGAGTAGAGGGGTTGGGGAGAGTAGGGGATAGTAGATGGGTTGGGGAGAGTAGAGGAGAGCAGGGGGTTGGGAAGAGGAGAGGCTCTTCACTGGTTGGTAGAGTAGAGGGGTTGGGGGAGAGTAGGTGACAGTAGATGGGTTGGGGAGAGTAGGGGACAGTAGATGGGTTGGAGGAGAGGGGTTGACGGGATGGGAGGAGAGCAGGGGGGGGGGAGAGGAGAGAGGGGGTTAGTGTGAGGAGAGGAGAGCAGATGGTTAGTGTGAGGAGAGAGAAGAGAGGGGGTTGGGGAGAGAAGAGACTGGTAGGAGGGGGTTGGGGGAGAGGAGAGGGGAGAGTAGAGGGGTTGGGGGGGTGAGGAGAGGAGGAGAGTAGGGGTTGGGGGGTTATCGTGAAGCTCTTCAGGGGTTGGGAGGAGAGTAGGGGGTTAGCGTGAGGAGAGGAGAATAGGGGGTTAGCTTGAGGGTTGGGAGGAGAGTAGGGGGTTAGCGTGAGGAGAGGAGAGTAGGGGGTTTAGCGTGAGGAGAGGGGGTTGGAGAGCAGGGGGTTAGGGAGAGGAGAGGAGAGCAGGGGGGTTGGGGAGAGGAGAGCATGGGGGTTCGGGAGAGGAGAGGCGATGCGAGCAGGGGGTTGGGGAGAGGAGAGGAGAGTAGGGGGGTTAGCTTGAGAGAGGAGAGCAGGGGGTTGGGGAGAGGAGAGGAGAGTAGGGGTTTAGCGTGAGGAGAGGAGAGTAGGGGGTTAGCGTGAGGAGAGGAGAGTAGGGGGTTAGCGTGAGAGAGAGAGGGGTGAGCAGGGGGTTAGGGAGAGGAGAGGAGAGAGGGGGATGGGGAGAGGAGAGGAGAGGCGAGCAGGGGGTTGGGGAGAGGAGAGGAGAGTAGGGGGTTAGCTTGAGGAGAGGAGAGCAGGTGGGTTGGGGAGAGGAAAGGAGAGTAGGGGTTCGCATGAGGGAGGAGAGTAGGGGGTTCGCATGAGGAGAGGAGAGTAGTGGGTTAGCTTGAGGAGAGGAGAGTAGGGGGTTCGCATGAGGAGAGGAGAGTAGGGGGTTAGCGTGAGGAGAGGTGAGCAGGGGGTTAGGGAGAGGAGAGGAGAGCAGGGGGTTAGGGAGAGGAGAGAGAGAGGGGGATGGGGAGAGGAGAGGCGAGCAGGGGGTTGGGGAGAGGAGAGTAGGGGGTTAGCTTGAGGAGAGGATGAGGAGAGCAGGTGGGTTGGGGAGAGAGGAAAGGAGAGTAGGGGGTTCGCATGAGGAGAGGAGAGTAGGGGGTTCGCATGAGGAGAGGAGAGTAGGGGGTTAGCTTGAGGAGAGGAGAGTAGGGGGTTCGCATGAGGAGAGGAGAGCAGGTGGGTTGGGGAGAGGAAAGGAGAGTAGGGGGTTAGCTTGAGGAGAGGAGAGTAGGGGGTTCGCATGAGGAGAGGAGAGTAGTGGGTTAGAGTGAGGAGAGGAGAGTAGGGGGTTAGCGTGAGGAGAGGAGAGAAATAGGGTTAGCGTGAGGAGAGGAGAGGAGAGTAGGGGGTTAGCGTGAGGAGATGAGAGTTAGCGTAGGGGGTTAGTGTGAGGAGAGGAGAGTAGGGGGTTAGCGTGAGGAGAGGAGAGTAGGGGGTTAGTGTGAGGAGAGGAGAGTAGGGGGTTAGCGTGAGGAGAGGAGAGTAGGGGGTTAGTGTGAGGAGAGGAGAGTAGGGGGTTAGCGTGAGGAGAGGACAGTAGGGGGTTAGTGTGAGGAGAGGAGAGTAGGGGGTTAGCGTGAGGAGAGTAGGGGGTTAGCGTGAGGAGAGGAGAGTAGGGGGTTAGCTTGAGGAGAGGAGAGTAGGGGGTTAGCGTGAGGAGAGTAGGGGGTTAGCGTGAGGAGAGGACAGTAGGGGGTTAGCGTGAGGAGAGGAGAGGAGGGGGCGTAGCGTGAGGAGAGGAGAGGAGGGGGCGTAGCGTAAGGAGAGGAGAGGAGGGGTTTAGCGTGAGGAGAGTAGGGGGTTAGCGTGAGGAGAGGACAGTAGGGGGTTAGTGTGAGGAGAGGAGAGTAGGGGGTTAGCGTGAGGAGAGTAGGGGGTTAGCGTGAGGAGAGGACAGTAGGGGTTAGCGTGAGGAGAGGAGAGGAGGGGGCGTAGCGTAAGGAGAGGAGAGTAGGGGTTTAGCGTGAGGAGAGGCAATGTTGGGTTGAATATGGGCATTTGACTTCCTAAATGAATAAAACATTGATATTAAAATATCAATACCCATAAACGCATATATTCATCAAGGTCTAAATCAACAGAAACCAAGTAGTGATGCATCTTCTCCTTTTCTTCTCTCAGACACAAAAACATGTAGATGTCAAATGGTTCTCAGACGTATTGCATCATCTACGTCTATTTACAACCCCGGACCATAAATCTACACACACACACCCAGACAACAGCCACACACACACCAACAGATCATTCATCCAGACACAACGAAAGGCTAATGGTAACATTTTAGAGAGAGAAGAAAAACCCTCATCCTTCAGAGCGGGTGATGTATTATCTGGTACAGGAGGGTCATACATTCATTTAAATAAACGGGACATTATTTGCATAAATAAGTTAACACACACACGCAGACACGCACGCAGACACGCACAGACCTACACGCAGACATACACAGGCGCACAAACACACATAAACACTTACAGTCATGTTATAATCAGTCCTCCCACCACTTGTGTATAAAATATTTTATTTTTCACACTTTTTAGATATCCGTTCCTTTAATAGCCCTGTTTGTTAACTGTCCCTTTAATTGCCCTGTTTGTTAACTGTCCCTTTAATAGCCCTGTTTGTTAAACACCTGAGTTTGTCTTCAAGTTCCTCTGAGTTCCAGAGTACCTTCACAGTAGTAAGGAACTCTTCTGCTTTTATCCCTCTACTTCTATGATCTGTGCATCACATAATCCAAAATGACTAACCAAAAATATTGTTCTACTTTCTTTTTCATGTGTATAGATGTTCATTCAGAATATCAGCTCCTACCTCACCCAGTGTATTCAGAATATCAGCTCCTACCTCACCCAGTGTATTCAGAATATCAGCTCCTACCTCACCCAGTGTATTCAGAATATCAGCTCCTACCTCACCCAGTGTATTCAGAATATCAGCTCCTACCTCACCCAGTGTATTCAGAATATCAGCTCCTACCTCACCCAGTGTATTCAGAATATCAGCTCCTACCTCACCCAGTGTATTCAGAATATCAGCTCCTACCTCACCCAGTGTATTCAGAATATCAGCTCCTACCTCACCCAGTGTATTCAGAATATCAGCTCCTACCTCACCCAGTGTATTCAGAATATCAGCTCCTACCTCACCCAGTGTATTCAGAATATCAGCTCCTACCTCACCCAGTGTATTCAGAATATCAGCTCCTACCTCACCCAGTGTATTCAGAATATCAGCTCCTACCTCACCCAGTGTATTCAGAATATCAGCTCCTACCTCACCCAGTGTATTCAGAATATCAGCTCCTACCTCACCCAGTGTATTCAGAATATCAGCTCCTACCTCACCCAGTGTATTCAGAATATCAGCTCCTACCTCACCCAGTGTATTCAGAATATCAGCTCCTACCTCACCCAGTGTATTCAGAATATCAGCTCCTACCTCACCCAGTGTATTCAGAATATCAGCTCCTACCTCACCCAGTGTATTCAGAATATCAGCTCCTACCTCACCCAGTGTATTCAGAATATCCGCTCCTACCTCACCCAGTGTATTCAGAATATCAGCTCCTACCTCACCCAGTGTATTCAGAATATCAGCTCCTACCTCACCCAGTGTATTCAGAAGAGGCAACCTGCCTTAATAAGAATTAGACTGTGGGGTTTAAATGGAAAGCTGTATTAGGGAGTTTAGTCTAGAAGAAGACAGCTTTAAGTTACCCCACAGTCATGGATAAACCCACATACACAGTCATAGATATACACACACACACACACACACACACACACACCACACATTCTAGCAGTGACTGATTTGTTAAATCCGCCACCGGTCCATTGCTGATCTTATAAATGTATCCTGTCTGTCTGCTTGCATGCTGTGTGACGGGCCTGATCCAACACATATCACATCTCGCTTGACCGGGCACACATCTCATCTGACACCTCTGTAGTCACGTTGACAGGTAGGTGACAGGCCGATACTGGGCCTAAATGACTTCTCCAGGCCCATCACACACAGACACCAGTTAGAGATCATTTCCCCTTCATGGTCTCTGGCCTTGGTACACAAATGGAACACTGACTGCAGACTGTCTTCTAGATTGTCTTCTCCAGAGAGTACACACACACACATATGAACAATCTCAAACAAATACCCATTCACACAGCAGCTGAAACAGAGAGGGTTGAGAGGGGAAGACTGTACAGATTAAAGGGAATGAAGCAATAGTGTCTGTCAACATGGTGATGTTTGGACAACCTTGCGCTCAAGGAAGGAGAGTGAGAGAGATGCCAAAGCTTGAGTGAAATGAAGGTGACCCAGAGGAGAATATCATGAACTAATTGGGAAATAAAGGGATGAGAAGGCAGGGGGGGAGCAACAAGATCTCATAGTTTCCCTTTGGCACATTTTGCGTTGTTACAGGGTTACAACAGAAACAACTCAAGGGTTAACAGTTTAGGCATGGTTTGGGGAAGGCTTGAAGTAATCACTAAAAACAATGCGCTAGGTATCATCACTATTCATATTACTCTCACGGCTTGCCAGCTCATTTGCACCGCTGGTGTAGTGGTATCATGCACGAGTCCCATTCTTGCTTCCCGGGGCGCCACATGTATTTTAGGGGTTCCTGAGTGGCGCAATGGTCTAAGGCACTAAATCTCAGTGCTAGAGGCATCACTACAGACCCTTGTTTGATTCCAGGCTGTTTCAGAATTGGCTGTGATGGGGAGTCCCATACAGCGGCACACAATTGGCCCAGAATCGTTAGGGTTTGGCCGGGGTAGGCCGTCATTGTAAATAAGAATTTGTGCTTAACTGACTTGCCTAGTTAAATTTTAAAAAGTAAACCATTGTGAGCTATCGCTTCAGTTCTCACCCAATACTGGACAAAACATGATGTCTTAGTCATTCTCTGTGAGGAAGGTATCAATGTTCTTAGGACCTTTTCAAACATCTCAAATCTGCATCTAATTTCAGTATCCAGCCTGGGGAGAGAGACAGAGAACAGAACATCATAGAGCAGGGGAGAGAGACAGAGAACAGAACATCATAGAGCAGGGGAGAGAGACAGAGAACAGAACATCATAGAGCAGGGGAGAGAGACAGAGAACAGAACATCATAGAGCAGGGGAGAGAGACAGAGAACAGAACATCATAGAGCAGGGGAGAGAGACAGAGAACAGAACATCATAGAGCAGGGGAGAGAGACAGAACAGAACATCATAGAGCAGGGGAGAGAGACAGAGAACAGAACATCATAGAGCAGGGAGAGAGACAGAACAGAACATCATAGAGCAGGGGAGAGAGACAGAACAGAACATCATAGAGCAGGGGAGAGAGACAGAACAGAACATCATAGAGCAGGGGAGAGAGACAGAGAACAGAACATCATAGAGCAGGGGAGAGAGACAGAACAGAACATCATAGAGCAGGGGAGAGAGACAGAACAGAACATCATAGAGCAGGGGAGTGAGACAGAACAGAACATCATAGAGCAGGGGAGAGAGACAGAGAACAGAACATCATAGAGCAGGGGAGAGAGACAGAACAGAACATCATAGAGCAGGGGAGAGAGACAGAGAACAGAACATCATAGGGGAGAGAGACAGAACAGAACATCATAGAGCAGGGGAGAGAGACAGAACAGAACATCATAGAGCAGGGGAGAGAGACAGAGAACAGAACATCATAGAGCAGGGGAGAGAGACAGAACAGAACATCATAGAGCAGGGGAGAGAGACAGAGAACAGAACATCATAGAGCAGGGGAGAGAGACAGAACAGAACATCATAGAGCAGGGAGAGAGACAGAACAGAACATCATAGAGCAGGGGAGAGAGACAGAGAACAGAACATCATAGAGCAGGGGAGAGAGACAGAGAACAGAACATCATAGAGCAGGGGAGAGAGACAGAGAACAGAACATCATAGAGCAGGGGAGAGAGACAGAGAAGAATAACTCCAGAATTACCATCCCCCATTTCAAACTTCTATATAACCAAACATGTCAGCACGTCCTGTCAACCATCGGTGAAACTGCGCAATGACAGTGATGTTATTTGGTCAAACCAAAACTAACCTTTGAGGGTTACGTTTAGGCATTCATTCCAAGTGGAAAAGGTTAGGTTTAAGGTATGGAAAAATGAAACACAAATACTACAATGAAAAGAAGCGTAGCCCTGGGATTGAACATGTGGCGACACCACCCTCCGCTCCACTGGAGTTTAGACAGACAACACACACTCCACCATGTACGACTTGGACAGAATCATCCTTTTAATCATTCACACTTTCATCTGGGATCATGACAGGGAATTATTAATGAGCCAGAGAGTTTATCAGACAGGAATGCGTGACACGTGCACACACACACACGTGCACACACACACACACACACACACACACACACACACACGTGCACACACACACGTGCACACACATGCACACACAAACGTGCACACACACACGTTGCTTAGATCATAAAAATCATGGTGTTGTCTTATTGAAAATGACCATCACATTGTCATTCAAAGGTTGACTGAAATAAGCCCGGATCAGGCTTCTTGCAAGTGGTTTGAGAGCACAAGTCTAGTTTCCTAGATGTAAGGAAATGTGTACCACACTAGTCAGTATTGGGGCCACTTCTCTTTACTATTTACATACATAATATCGATGTATCTGTTAAAACTTGTCATAGTAATCTGTATGCAGACAATACTGTTATGTATGTCTTTGCCCCAACCTGTAGAATAGACATTGTTGGAGTTGCAATCTTGCTTTGTTGCCTTACAAAAAGCCCTGGTTGGTTTAAAACTTGTTCTTAAAGGGATACTTGGGGATTTCGGCAATAGGGGCCTTTATCTACTTCTCCAGAGTCCGATGAACTCCTGGACACCATTTATGTCTCTGTGTCCAGAGAAGTTAGAGGTAGTTTTGCGAGCCAATGCTAATGAGCATTAGTGCAATGACTGGAAGTCTATGTGTGTCTACTAACATGCTCATTGTCAAAATCCAAAAGTATTCTTTTCATTTAGGAAACACTAAATATATGTTCTAAAATTCTCACCCCAAAAAAATCTGATGGACTACATATTTATTCATTGAATGGTTCACCCATCGCTCGGGTGCCCGCCTATAAATACCTGGGCATTTTGGATTGACAAGGATACTTATGAACTAGTTAAAAAGGGTCAGATTTAAAGTGGGCTTCTTTTTTAGAAATAGATCTATCTTCTCCTTAATAAACAGCAGGAAGCAGATTGTACAGTCAACTTTTCTGCCAGTTCTTTTATTATGGTGGAACCATTTACCAGAATGCAGCAGCCACTAGTCTTAAACCTGTCACAGTCACAGTTGACAGTTTCAATATTCATCACTGCATCCTGTATCAAAAGGTTGGCTGGTCCTCATTAAAGTCACATAGATCACTTCACTATTCCTTTTAGTTTACAAAGCTCTACTACACAAGTTTCCAACATACCTAACTTTGTTTTTAAGTTGAAATACATGAATTATCAAACCCGTTCACAGGGTTGATTAACTCTTGAGGTTCCTCGGGTCTCCACCGACATAAGTCAATTCAGTTTTAGTTTTGATGCACCTCACTGCTGGAACAATTTCCAAAACTCATTACAATCGGATGTTCTGGTGCTACTCAGGCAGAACTCATTACAATCGGATGTTCTGGTACTACTCAGGCAGAACTCATTACAATCGGATGTTCTGGTGCTGCTCAGGCAGAACTCATAACAATCGGATGTTCTGGTGCTGCTCAGGCAGAACTCATAACAATCGGATGTTCTGGTGCTGCTCAGGCAGAACTCATTACAATCGGATGTTCTGGTGCTGCTCAGGCAGAACTCATTACTATAGGATGTTCTGGTGCTGCTCAGGCAGAACTCATTACAATAGGATGTTCTGGTGCTGCTCAGGCAGAACTCATTACAATCGGATGTTCTGGTGCTGCTCAGGCAGAACTCAGAGCTAGAAAAAAACACTGCTAGCTGTCTCATCTCATTTCATGCTCCCTAACTTGTGGAAGACATCTCAGTACAACAGGCAATCATAAATGGGACTCTTTTCAGAAAACGATGTGTATGTCGTATGCCACTACTTCACAGGAGAGCCATTTGAACGCAAACATTGTTTTTCTATCATAATGCATTTATGGGCAGAAATACCTTAATAACAAACTTGTATGCCATCTGGAAATACGAATACAATTGTTAAATTACGAGCTTAGTTGGTTTAGACACAGACAGGAACCTTCCCGCTGGCACTGATTGGCTGAGATAATGGTTGGGCTGGACATTCCAAGATATGAGTTCGTATTGGTCTGCCATGTAGCACGCTTCTGTCTATAACATGAGTTGGTCAATATGTGTAGGTAATCCTTTCTAACGCAGCTTTTTTGTAAGATATCATGAACAACAGAAGGCTGTTGTATAAAACACCTGTCTCCGGATTACATCTTCAAACAAAGTGTCAACGTCATGTGTATAGGTGGCAGGGAAGTCAGGCGCAGGAGAACCGAACTTGGTATAATGGAGTAGTTTAATAATTTAAAAACATAGTTCCAAAACCATGATACATAATCAAAACAAAGTGGGTACGAGGACCCGTCACGCACCAATACAAACAACACGAGCATGAACAACAAACAATCTCTGATAAGGTCATGAGGGGGAACAGAGGGTAATTACACAACAGGTAATGCATGGGATTGGAACCAGGTGTGTAGGGAGACAAGACAAAACCAATGGAAAATGAAAAATGGATCAATGACGGCTAGAAGACCAGTGAAGTCGACCGCCGAGCACCGCCCGAACAAGGAGAGGCATCAACTTCAGCAGAAGTTGTGACACAAAGAGCAACCATGGCATCCGTGACAGAGAGGGAGAAGTGTCCATCCATGTATATGGGTAAGATAAATTTTCAGATAATACACATTTCTAATTTTGTCAGAAAGTATTTTTAATTTGAAGTTAAAGCATACTTTTAGCTAGCGCACTAACGAGCTGGCTGGCTCCCTAGCTAAAGGTACACATATGATCTGTGTAGTAATATTATTATTTGCATCTCAGAGCCATTTGCATTGCTAGCTATAGCCTAATGTTTGCTAGCTAGCTAACATTGAACCTGGTTGGTTAGCTACCTTCCGATTTGTGCAGGGTAGTAACATTATGATTGGTTATGTTGGTTATGGTTCATTGTTTAGCTAGCTAGCTACATGTCTAAACAAAAGACTCCACTATGCAAGTAATCATTTCACTGCATCTTCTGTATCCTGTGCATGTGATAAATTCTTTTATTTTGATATATTATGTGTTTACCAGAGACGGTAATGTGAAGAACATGACCTGCACCAAAGTCCTATATGGATAATGGATATAGCGTTATGTCAGCTGTGTCCATGTTCTAAAATTCTCCGGTAGAATGCTCTGCTTTTATTTCGTCACACTCATGTCCATAAGCTATTTTCTGTAATTGGCTCGCCATTAATGATCTTGTTTTGAGTTCGTTTTCCTGTATTAATGAAGACAAATGAGATAAAGTGAAGATGTTGTCCGCTATATGATATGGTCATTATTTGAACTAGCTAGCCAGCTAGCTTAACATTAGCTATATAGCTAACAAGATAGAAACTAACCAAAACGTTGTTGAGAAAGTTGCTTTAAGTTGCCTGGTTAGCTAGTTTGACATATACTAAATACATGTTACATGTTTATTACATGTTTAAATACATGTTTATTGGTGTTAAAATATACCAATTTTGCTATTTTGGACAACCAGGCTGCTGATGTCATGCAGCCTGTAGTTTTTGTGTTCACAGTTTTTCATAACGACAACGACAAGTTTGATGTAGACAGTAGAATGTTCATGATGTCACTGCGACAACTAACGATAGACATATCGTATAAACCAGCCTATGGTCTTGAAATCGTTGGTTGTTTAGTACATGGCCTCACATGTGAATCCTTAAAGAGATGGGTGGGGATAAGGCTTAAGAGAGTGTGAAAAATGCTGAAGGGGTGTAGACAAATGAGAGCTCTGCAGTAGGTTTACCAAAAACATTCAAAGGCGATTTTCACAAAAGTGGGTTACAAGTTTATCAACCCTCAAAGCACAATTACTTCCCCATTGTTCTTGCTGGGGCTGCAGGTAGCCTAGTGGTTAGCGCATTGGCCAATAACTGAAATGTTGCTGGATCAAATCCCAGAGATGACAAAGTAAAAAATCTGTTGTTCTGCCCCTGAACAAGGCAGTTAACCCACTATTCCCCGGTTGGCTGTAATTGTAAACAAGAATTTGTTCTTAACTGACTTGCCTAGTTAAATAATTAAAACAACTGTGGTGTGTTATTTAACACTTTCTAGCTCTGAATCTCTACGTTTATCCAATGTAAAAAACACAAACACAATAAAATGTTGCTACATCGAGCAGGTTGGTCACAAATTCTAATGACAAAGAAGAAAGTTGTTTATTTTCTTTAAAAGTGTTGTTTAATTTGTCGCCTCTTGGGTATTGGAAATGTGCCCAAAAGCTCTGGTCTGTAGAATAGGTGAAACTGAGGAAATGTTCATCGGAAATGCATTCAGATTGAAGAAGAGAAGAAGAGGGGGGGAATGGAGGAGAAGCAAGAGAGTAAAAGAAAGTGGTAATACCTGGAGCTCTTTCCCACAAACACACACCTACGCACGAAGGTAAAACCACCCTAGACACATCCTGAAGAATATCAATTCTCCTATCGTCAGCTCCCAGTCCCAGCGGAGCAACAGACAAACACACCACTTTTATCTCATTAAAGCCTTTCATTGTTTACCCAGAGATTTAAAGAAGCCCATCCCGTGGTTTATTGTCTTCTCTCCATCTCTCAATCACTTTCTTCCCCTCTCACCGAACTCAATGCAGCGATCCTCTTTGTTTCCTTCAATATGTCCCATCTCACCATCTCTCCCTCCCTCTATCTCACCTACTCTCCATCTTTCCCTCTATCTCACCTACTCTCCATCTCTCCCTCTATCTCACCTACTCTCCATCTCTCCATCTCACCTACTCTCCATCTCTACCTCTCTCTATCTCACCTACTCTCAATCTCTCCCTCTCTCTATATCCACCTACTCTCCATCTCTCCCTCTCTCTATCTCACCTACTCTCCATCTCTCCCTTTCTCCATCTCTCCCTCTCTCCCTATCTCCACCTACTCTCAATCTCTTCCTCTCTATCTCACCTACTCTCCATCTCTCCCTTTCTCCATCTCTCCCTCTCTCCCTATCTCCACCTACTCTCAATCTCTTCCTCTCTATCTCACCTACTCTCCATCTCTCCCTCTCTCTATCTCACCTACTCTCTCTATCTCACCTACTCTCCATCTCTCCGTCTCACCTACTCTCCATCTCTCCCTCTCTCTATCTCACATACTCTCCATCTCTCCCTCTCTCTATCTCACCTACTCTCCATATCTCCCTCTCTCTATCTCACCTACTCTCCATCTCTCCCTCTATCTCACCTACTCGCCATCTCTCCCTGTCCCCATCTCTCCCTCTCACTCTCTCCATCTCTCCCTCTCTATATCTCACCTATTCTCCATCTCTCCCTCTCCCTCTCACATTTCTCCTTCTCTCTATCTCACCTACTCTCCATCTTTCCGCCTTGTCCTCATTTATACATACAGAATCTTCAATAAGTCTAATCGCTCCTTACTGTTCCCTCACCTCCTCACCCCTTCACCCTTAACCTCTCCTTACTGTTCTCTCTACGCCTCACCCCTTCACCCCTCCTTACTGTTCCCTCTCCTCCTCACCCCTTCACCCCTTCTACTGTTCTCTCCTCCTCCTCACCCCTTCACCCCTCCTTACTGTTCTCTCTATGCCTCACCCCTTCACCCCTCCTTACTGTTCTCTCTCCTCCTCACCCCTTCACCCCTCCTTACTGTTCTCTCTCCTCCTCACCCCTTCACCCCTCCTTACTGTTCTCTCTATGCCTCACCCCTTCACCCCTCCTTACTGTTCTCTCTCCTCCTCACCCCTTCACCCCTCCCTACTGTTCTCTCTCCTCCTCACCCCTTCACCCCACCTTACTGTTCTCTCTCCTCCTCACCCCTTCACCTCTCCTTACTGTTCTCTCTCCTCCTCACCCCTTCACCCCTCCCTACTGTTCCCTCTCCTCCTCACCCTTTCACCCCTCCTTACTGTTCTCTCTCCTCCTCACCCTTCACCCCTCCTTACTGTTCTCTCTCCTCCTCACCCCTTCACTCCTCCCTACTTTTCTCTCTCCTCCTCACCCCTTCACCCCTCCCTACAGTTCCAACTCCTCCTCACCCCTTCACCCCTCCTTACTGTCCCTCTCCTCCTCACCCATTCACCCCTCCCTACTGTTCCCTCTCCTCCTCACCCCTTCACCCCTCCCTACTGTTCCCTCTCCTCCTCACCCTTTCACCCCTCCTTACTGTTCTCTCTCCTCCTCACCCCTTCGCCCCTCCTTACTCTTCTCTCTCCTCCTCACCCCTTCACCCCTCCTCACTGTTCCCTCTCCTCCTCACCCCTCCTTACTGTTCCCTCTCCTCCTCACCCCTTCTTACTTTTCCCTCTCCTCCTCACCGCTTCACCCCTCCTTACTGTTCCCTCTCCTCCTCACCCCTTCACCCCTCCTTACTGTTCCCTCTCCTCCTCACCCCTCCCTACTGTTCCGTCTCCTCCTCACCCCTTAAACCCTTATTTTCATTACATACAGTAATATACACATTAATATGCTTGTGTTGAAATTCCAAATTGTTTGCATATTCTACCTCCACACAGCACTGACATACACTTACCCCACCAGACATGCCACCAGGGGTCTTTTCACAGTCCCCAAATCCAGAACAAATTCAAGGAAATGTACAGTATTATACAGAGCCATGAGTGCATGGAACTACCTTCCGTCTCATACAGCGCAAGTGAACAGTAAACCTGTTTTCAAAAAACAAATAAAGCAACACCTCACGGCACAACGTCTTTCCCCATGTGACGTACTCGTGTGTATGTACTGACATGTTTGTGTAACTGATAGATGCACACACACACACACACACACACACTACATGTGAATGTATTTAAATGTATGTAAATTGGAAAGTCTTTTGTCTGTAATGTATTTTTTGTTGTGTCGAACTCCAGTAAGACCTGCTGTCACCATGGCGACGGCTAATGGGGATCCTAAAAAATCTAATCATTATCCAGCTCTCCTTTTTCCTTTCTTCAATATCGTCCTTCAATATCTCTACATCCCTCAACTTCTAGGTACTATATTTGTGGAATGGTTCCCAAGGTTCTAATTACTCTGAAGCCCTTTATCAAACACACACACACACTCACAAACGCACACACACACACACACACACACACACACATACAGACGGGCGCATGCACACGTGGTCATCTATGAAGGTCTTAATTACAGTTCATTAGCGGAGCAATTATCAATCACCTGCTGGTCTCTGGGGTCCTGTTTCCATAGTGATGGATCACTGGGGGGCTAGCACTGGTACCACAGTCATATAGATCCACACACACACACACACACACACACACACACACACACACACACACACACACACACACACACACACACACACACACACACACACACACACACACACACACACACACACACACACACACACACACACACTGCGGCCATCTATAACATGCAGAGAGCAAGAAAGAGAGAAAGGCATCCCTAGTTCATGGGTACACCTCTCCACTACAGTCCACTACAGACAACCACAGCCCACTACAGTTCACTACAGTCCCCTACAGACAACCACAGCCCACTACAGTTCACTACAGTCCACTACAGACAACCTCAGCCCACTACAGTCCACTACAGTCCACTACAGACAACCACAGCCCACTACAGTCCACTACAGACAACCACAGCCCACTACAGTTCACTACAGTCCACTACAGACAACCACAGCCCACTACAGTCCACTACAGTCCACCACAGCCCACTACAGTCCACTACAGCCCACTACAGTCCACTACAGTCCACTACAGTCCAGAACAGTCCACTACAGCCCACCACAGCCCACTACAGTTCACTACAGTCCAGAACAGTCCACTACAGCCCACTACAGTTCACTACAGTCCACCACAGTTCACTACAGTCCACTACAGTTCACTACAGTCCACTACAGTCCACTACAGTCCTCCATCACTACATTCATATTTCAGTTGGTTTCTAACAGACTGATTTGCATTAATGAGAGATAATCTGGACGACTTTAAGGTTTCACTCTGTCCTCTGGCACCAGGGAGGTAACACACACACACACACACACACACACACACACACACACACACACACACACACACACACACACACACACACACACACACACTAATCCTTTCCCTGCTCAGCATGCAGAGTAAGGGCTTTCTACACCTGCTTTCCCTTGCTCCCTAATCTAGCTACTGTGACCCCCATAGGACTGAAATGCCCCCCTGCCCCCCACACGCACACACACACACACACATAGCATTCACACACACACACACACACACACACACACACACACACACACACACACACACGCATAGCATTCACACAAACGCACCAAAATCCCCTGTTGCTACTCTATACTCCTCCCCACCTCTCCATCCCATCTCCCCAGTGGTAGATGAAAAGAGTCCATCTCACTTCCCATAGATAGACCATCTGGGGTGATTCTCAACTGGCACCCTATTCACTTCCTAGTGCACTACCTTTGGCCTGAGCCCTGGTCAAAGTAGTGCACTATAGGCTATTGGGAACAGGGCACCATTTGGGACTCAGCCCTGCATTGTGATTAATCCATTGGTCTCTATGTAGCGTATGGAGCGTCGGAGGCAATCTTAAATAAGAGATGAGGACGTTGATCAAGGCTCTGAGATGGAGAGTCTACTGTACCAACGCAGCTGGCTTATTGTCCCAGACACACACAGCACTGATACGTCCTCACACAACCCCAGGCCCAAAACCAACACAGCAGAACAGAATGAATGATCATGCAGAAGAGTAACTTCAAAGGAAACTTCAGGATGCGCTGGGGAGCTTGAATGATACCAAAGCTGCACCAATGAAATCCAGTATAGACACTGTCCTAGGTACCTACCAATTACAACCAATTCAGTTCTTAGGATAATTGTTAGAGGTGAAGCAGAGTTCTAGCTGAGTTTATTGCAGTTCAGACTACTCCAAGATACCTGTCATTTCCATGACCTGCCTATTCCTATAGTAAGATAACCCACAGTACACACACACTCTCTCCCTATCTCCTTCCACACACTCTCTCCCTATCTCCTTCCAAACACTCTCTCCCTATCTCCTTCCACACACTCTCTCCTTATTGCCTTCCAAACACTCTCTCCCTATCTCCTTCCACACACTCTCTCCCTAGAGACAATATCTCTCTCCCTATCTCCTTCGTCACACTCTCTCCTTATCTCCTTCCACACACTCTCTCCCTATCTCCTTCCACACACTCTCTCCCTATCTCCTTCCACACACTCTCTCCCTCACTCCTTCCACACACTCTCTCCCTCACTCCTTCCACACACTCTCTCCCTCACTCCTTCCACACACTCTCTCCCTCACTCCTTCCACACACTCTCTCCCTCACTCCTTCCACACACTCTGACCCAGCTTATCGGAACAGCCAGGTTACCCATGATGCAAGTCAGTATTCAACGTCCATCCATTTCTGAGGATGTCGGGAGCTGACGTGGAAACCGGACATTAGGGTCAACAGTAGGTTTCAGTTTTGCTTAGTTTGATGTGGGTGGGGAATAAGCATCTGCCTCTGATTCCAAAGGTTGCATGTTAAAAAATCCAGTGATAGAGATTGAGATTTTTGTTTTACTGTAAGCCTATCCCAAACCATTCAGAGTTAATGCCTATCCTTAAGAAACTTAACCCTAACCGTACGAATTTAAAGTTAATGCCGAAACTTAACCTTAAACACTTCGACATTTGACATTTACAGCAACTATGAAATTTGACGTTTGAGAAACATGGATGAACGTCTTATTTTGACATGAGACTGTGAGAGCTAGTTGTATGGGAAGTGTTTGTTTAGCACAATCTCACCTGAGACATGGAGAGAGAGAGAAGAGCAGAGAGAAACGAATAGAGAGAGAGAGAGAGAGAGAGAGAGAGAGGGAGAGAGAGAGAGAGGATGGGAGAGTGTGACATAAGCACTTACTGGTATTAGAGGGTAAACTTCCCCCAGGCATCCATCACAAAGTTGTAGCCAAAAAACTATTACATCACTCATCTACTTTGATCAGCCAATGACAAATGATCGTCTCGAAAAATGCCTGTGCTGTTTTTTTCTCCAGCAAGAGAGATGGAGTAATGCCCTTTTGGCCCCAAGATGAGGACATTACTGACTGAATAAATAAAGTGGGAAAGTTTGCCTATTGGAGAACTGTCAGGTAGCAGCCAGAAGCTGCTACATACGCAAGTATGTACACACACACACACGCACGCACACACACACACACACACACACACACACACACACACACACACACACGCACACACACACACACACACACACACACACACAGGAAGTACAGTGCAGAAAGTACAGAAAGTTATCATACCCCTTGACTTATTCCACATTTTGTTATGTTACATCCTGAATTCAACATTTGTTACATAGCTTTTAATCTCACCCATCTACACACAGTACCCCATGATGACATATTGAAAACATGCTTTTAGAAATGTTTACAATTGTATTGACATTTCAATTTAGAAAGATGTAATTTACATAAGCATTCACACTTTGCAATGACACTCCAAATTGAGCTCAGGTGCAACAAATACCTTGTTTAATCATCCTTGAAATGTCACTACAACTTGATTGGAGTCCACCTATGGCCAATTCAATTGTTTGGACATGATTTAGAAAGAACCACACCTGTTTATATAAGGTCCAACAGTAGACAGTGCATGTCAGAGCAGGAACTATACCATGAAGTCCAATGTCCCTAGATCTACGAGATAAAATTGTGACGAGGCATATATCTGGCACATATATCTGGCACATACAGTGCCTTGCGAAAGTATTCGGCCCCCTTGAACTTTGCGACCTTTTGCCACATTTCAGGCTTCAAACATAAAGATATAAAACTGTATTTTTTTGTGAAGAATCAACAACAAGTGGGACACAATCATGAAGTGGAACGACATTTATTGGATATTTCAAACTTTTTTAACAAATCAAAAACTGAAAAATTGGGCGTGCAAAATTATTCAGCCCCCTTAAGTTAATACTTTGTAGCGCCACCTTTTGCTGCGATTACAGCTGTAAGTCGCTTGGGATATGTCTCTATCAGTTTTGCACATCGAGAGACTGAAATTTTTTCCCATTCCTCCTTGCAAAACAGCTTGAGCTCAGTGAGGTTGGATGGAGAGCATTGTGAACAGCAGTTTTCAGTTCTTTCCACAGATTCTCGATTGGATTCAGGTCTGGACTTTGACTTGGCCATTCTAACACCTGGATATGTTTATTTTTGAACCATTCCATTGTAGATTTTGCTTTATGTTTTGGATCATTGTCTTGTTGGAAGACAAATCTCCGTCCCAGTCTCAGGTCTTTTGCAGACTCCATCAGGTTTTCTTCCAGAATGGTCCTGTATTTGGCTCCATCCATCTTCCCATCAATTTTAACCATCTTCCCTGTCCCTGCTGAAGAAAAGCAGGCCCAAAACATGATGCTGCAACCACTATGTTTGATAGTGGGGATGGTGTGTTCAGGGTGATGAGCTGTGTTGCTTTTACGCCAAACATAACGTTTTGCATTGTTGCCAAAAAGTTCAATTTTGGTTTCATCTGACCAGAGCACCTTCTTCCACATGTTTGGTGTGTCTCCCAGGTGGCTTGTGGCAAACTTTAAACGACACTTTTTATGGATATCTTTAAGAAATGGCTTTCTTCTTGCCACTCTTCCATAAAGGCCAGATTTGTGCAATATACGACTGATTGTTGTCCTATGGACAGAGTCTCCTACCTCAGCTGTAGATCTCTGCAGTTCATCCAGAGTGATCATGGGCCTCTTGGCTGCATCTCTGATCAGTCTTCTCCTTGTATGAGCTGAAAGTTTAGAGGGACGGCCAGGTGGTAGATTTCTCCTTGGTAGATTTGCAGTGCTCTGATACTCCTTCCATTTCAATATTATCGCTTGCACAGTGCTCCTTGGGATGTTTAAAGTTTGGGAAATCTTTTTGTATCCAAATCCGGCTTTAAACTTCTTCACAACAGTATCTCGGACGTGCCTGGTGTGTTCCTTGTTCTTCATGATGCTCTCTGCGCTTTTAATGGACCTCTGAGACTATCACAGTGCAGGTGCATTTATACGGAGACTTGATTACACACAGGTGGATTGTATTTATCATCATTAGTCATTTAGGTCAACATTGGATCATTCAGAGATCCTCACTGAACTTCTGGAGAGAGTTTGCGGCACTGAAAGTAAAGGGGCTGAATAATTTTGCACGCCCAATTTTTAAGTTTTTGATTTGTTAAAAAAGTTTGAAATATCCAATAAATGTCGTTCCACTTCATGATTGTGTCCCACTTGTTGTTGATTCTTCACAAAAAAATACACTTTTATATCTTTATGTTTGAAGCCTGAAATGTGGCAAAAGGTCGCAAAGTTCAAGGGTGCCGATTTCTTTCGCACTGTATATTTGGCATATATAAAGCAATTTATAGAGTGTTCAAAGTTTCCAAGAGCACAGTGTTCTCCATCATTGGGAAATTACAAAAATATGGAACTACCCAGACTGCCAAGTGCTGTCCATCCCACCAAACTGAGCAACCAGGCAAGAAGGATCTTGGTCAGGGAGGCCACCAAGAACCCAATGACCCCTCTAACAGAACAGAGTTCCTTGGCTGAGATGGGAGAACCTGGCAGAAGGACAACAGTCTCTGCAGCACTTCACCAATCTGGGCTTTATGGGAGAGTGGCCAAACGGAAGCCACTTGACAACATGCCTGGAGTTTGGAAAAAGGCACGTGAAAGGGTTTGAGAGCATAAGGCAAAATATTCTGTAGTCTGATGAGACAAAAATGTAACTCCTTGGCCTGAATGAAAAGCGCTATGTCTGGAGGCACAGCTCATCACCCGTCTAACACCATCCCTACCGTGAAGCATGGTGGTGGCAGAATCATGCTACAGGGATGCTTTTAGGGAGCAGGGACTGGGAGACTGGTAAGGAAGGAGGGAACAAAGAGCCAAATACAGGCAAATCCTTGATAAGAAGCTGCTTCAGAGTGCAAACGACCTTGGACTGGGGGCGAAGATTTACGTTCTGACAGGACAATGACCCAAAGCCAAAGCAATGCTGGAATGGCTGGAATGTTGCGCAGCCAAAGCAACGCTGGAATGGCTGTATCGTTGCACAGCCAAAGCAATGCTGGAATGGCTGTATCGTTGCGCAGCCAAAGCAATGCTGGAATGGCTGTATCGTTGCGCAGCCAAAGCAACGCTGGAATGGCTGTATCGTTGCGCAGCCAAAGCAATGCTGGAATGGCTGTATCGTTGCGCAGCCAAAGCAATGCTGGAATGGCTGTAATGTTGCGCAGCCAAAGCAATGGTGGAATGGCTGTATCGTTGCGCAGCCAAAGCAACGCTGGAATGGCTGTATCGTTGCGCAGCCAAAGCCCATTGAAAATCTGGAAAGACTTGTCGTGTCTTTGGCTATGCCGGATTATATAAAATCCTTTCTCTGTAATTAATATTACCTGATTATGCTAACCATGTAAATGTAATTAACTAGAAAGTCGGGGCACCACGAAAGAGTGTTTATAGAGCTGTTATCTTCTGAATAAACTCTTAAAGACCTAGTAATATTTTACATCAATAGCAGTCAATATTAATCGTCACCTTATTTCAGTCTCATCTGAACATCGTAGAATACTTGGTTATCTTCACGAACCCTGGCTAACAAGTTGAATCAGCAATACAAACTTTGGTTTAATTATTATTTACTAAATACCTAACTAATCACACAGAATTACATATGCACAGAATGGATCATACATTGATTACTAATTATATCCTACAAGAAAACGTCCCTGGGGACAGAACCTGTATGACGGCTGGTTACACAAAGAGAGGGGGTTGGGCTTGAATGTCTGTCCTTTCCTAGCCCATGTCTACAGGGGCCGCTGCTAACTCAACGGCTAGGAGGTATCACTTCTGTAGTGAATAAGAGTTCAAAGTTCATACCATTCACAACCAAAGCTCACGCTGAGGTTGGCTTCGTTCTGTAGTTATTATCTGAATCCTTCTGACATCGGACCGTCTCCCTAATGTACCCGGAACAGTTTATTATCTGAACACTTTCAACACCCTAATGTCATCGGAACTGAAAGTTATATTTTCGTAAAGGGCTTATATAGTGGAGGGAGAGAAGGGTGTGTTTCATAGTTTATAACCAATCTCTCTTCACAGGGGCGGGCCACTGATTGAGCAGAGCTTTAACCTTATGAAAACCCATTTCTCTCATTTGGAAGCTAAAATTACATTTCATCTTTTCACAAATAGTTTCATATTTACACATTTTAATTGCACAACAATTCCATGTGAATCTGATAACTATAATGTGTAGACTTTCCAAGATACAGTTTATGTCATCCTATCATTAATAAGAATGTCTCAGATGACAACCAAACTGACATCATAGTCATTGAGTATCAACACATATTTTCAACTGGTTGGATTACCGAAATGTGGTTCCTTTCCCCCACACTTTTTGATGTTCCCAGACTCTCTATGTTTAACAATGGCTTTTCAAGAGTCCTTCTGTAGAGTCAAGAGAGAGAGGGAAGGGAGAAAGGTATTTATGGAGGGGGTCATAAACCTCACCCACAGGCCAACATCATGACAGACTTGAATATTGCAGTTCTGTTACGATCAACTAGGAGTGGTGGGTGGAATCAGGCGCAGAGAGCAGGGTTCAGTCGTTTGTCAAATTTATTCACCAGCGCAACAAAACGGTCACGCCAACAGCAAGTTTTAAGTTCCTCGGCATACACATCACAGACAAACTGAATTGGTCCACTCACACAGACAGCATCGTGAGGAAGGCGCAGCAGCGCCTCTTCAACCTCAGGAGGCTGAAGAAATTGGGCTTGTCACCAAAAGCACTCACAAACTTCTACAGATGCACAATCGAGAGCATCCTGGCGGGCTGTATCACCGCCTGGTATGGCAACTGCACCGCCCTCAACCGTAAGGCTCTCCAGAGGGTAGTGAGGTCTGCACAACGCATCACCGGGGCAAACTACCTGCCCTCCAGGACACCTACACCACCCGATGCTACAGGAAGGCCATAAAGATCATCAAGGACATCAACCACCCGAGCCACTGCCTGTTCACCCCGCTGTCATCCAGAAGGCAAGGTCAGTACAGGTGCATCAAAGCTGGGACCGAGAGACTGAAAAACAGCTTCTATCTCAAGGCCATCAGACTGTTAAACAGCCACCACTAACATTGAGTGGCTACTGCCAACACACTGTCAATGACACTGACTCTACTCCAGCCACTTTAATCATGGGAATTGATGGGAAATGATGTAAATATATCACTAGCCACTTTAAACAATGCTACCTTATATAATGTTACTTACCCTACATTGTTCATCTCATATGCATACGTTGATACTGTACTCTATATCATCGACTGCATCCTTATGTAATACATGTATCACTAGCCACTTTAACTATGCCACTTGGTTTACATACTTATCTCATATGTATATACTGTACTCGATATCAGCTACTGTATCTTGCCTATGCTGCTCTGTACCATAACTCATTCATATATCCTTATGTACATATTCTTTATCCCCTTACACTGTGTATAAGACAGTAGTTTTTTTGGAATTGTTAGTTAGATTACTTGCTCGTTATTACTGCATTGTCGGAACTAGAAGCACAAGCATTTCGCTACACTCGCATTAACATCTGCTAACCATGTGTATGTGACAAATAAAATTTGATTTGATTTGATTTGAACACACAGAGGCGTATATAAGTTGCCAGTCCAAACAACAGGACAAAAATAGTCCGGAGAATAAAGACACGAATAAATCACACCATCAAACAGAGAGTAACAAAAAACAAGCCCGCACAAATACCCAGCGGGCCTAGTGCCCTTAAATACCCTACAAACAAACCCTAATACAAAACAGGTGTACCCAATTAACCAATAACCAAAACAAACGGAAAGGGAATCGATGGCAGCTAATAGGCCGGCGACGACGACCGCCGAGCCCCCCCCGAACAGGAAGAGGCACCATCTTCGGCGATGTTCGTGACAAGTTCACCGCCGCTCCCCATCTTTAACAGATGCTGAGAAAATCTACAAAGAAGAATTGGAGAAAATCTCCAAATACAGATGTGCAAAGCTGATGCAGACATACCCAAGATGACTCAAAGCTGATGCAGACATACCCAAGATGACTCAAAGCTGATGCAGACATACCCAAGATGACTCAAAGCTGATGCAGACATACCCAAGATGACTCAAAGCTGATGCAGACATACCCAAGATGACTCAAAGCTGATGCAGACATACCCAAGATGACTCAAAGCTGATGCAGACATACCCAAGATGACTCAAAGCTGATGCAGACATACCCAAGATGACTCAAAGCTGATGCAGACATACCCAAGATGACTCAAAGCTGATGCAGACATGCCCAGATTACTCAAAGTTGATGCAGACATACCCAAGAAGACTCAAAGCTGATACAGACATACCCAAGATGACTCAAAGCTGATGCAGACATACCCAAGACGACTCAAAGCTGATACAGACATACCCACGGCAACTCAAAGCTGATACAGACATACCCAAGACGACTCAAAGCTGATGCAGACATACCCACGACAACTCAAAGCTGATGCAGACATACCCAAGACGACTCAAAGCTGATGCAGACATACCCACGACAACTCAAAGCTGATACAGACATAGGTGCCAAAGGTGCTTCTACAAAGTATTGGTGTGAATGTAAATGAGATATTTTTGTATTTCATTTAAAAATGTGTAAATATTTCTAAAAACATGTTTTCATTTTCTTCACTTTGTCATTATGGGGTGTCGTGTGAAGGTGGGTGAGAAAAAAATCTATTTAATCCATTTTGAATTCAGGCTTTAACACAGCAAAATGTGGAATAAGTCAAGGGGTCTGAATACTTTCTGAAGGCACTGCTAATAAGCATGCACACACACATACACAAGTCTGCATGCAGGCACGCACACACACATGCACGCACACACATATGCATGCACACACACATGCACGCACACACACATGCACACACGCATGCATGCACACACACACACACACACACACACACACACACACACACACGCACATTGATCAGGGACAGGACGGAAAGTTTCTCATGAGAGTTGACAGAGAGTACTCTTCAGTCACATACACATCAATCCTATACACTTTATAAAAACCCCTGGACCAATTATTTAACCCTGACCTCACTGTGAACCCAACAGACCATACACTGAACCTTACAGGGGGTGAATTGAGTGGTTGCTCTTCACACTGATCTAAGATCAGTTTTAACAGACCTCACAGTGAACCTTACCGGGAGTGACCAGAGGGAAGTTGCTCTATACACTGATCTAAGGTCAGTTTTAATAGACCTCACAGTGAACCTTACCGGGAGTGACCTGAGGGAAGTTGCTCTATACACTGATCTAAGATCAGTTGAGCATTTCCATCACTGATAGCTGGATTATAGGGAGCACCAAACAGTGAATAGAAATGATCTTTAGACTATTGCCTATCACCATTTGATGGATAAGGATTTGGGGGGAGTTTACTGATCCTAGATTAGTTCCTTGATCTGAACAGATTAAAAGACTTTTGGTGTTCATTATTTTGTTCTCAAAACTTTAACTACAATTCTAACGACCAATCCATGACTACCAAGCTATTAATTCTAACGACCAATCCATGACTACCAAGCTATTACCTCCCCCCTAAACTGTCAATAGGAACGTTTGAAGAGTTTCATTCTAAAACACTATATATCCATTTTCAGAAATGTTGGTAAATTAGCTTTTATTGTTTAAAGAAATTATGAAATATAGTGGTGTGTTCATTTTCACTATCTAATCATGGCATGGGGTTGTTCAATGACGAACATTTATTTGTTTAAAATCTATCACTTGATGGGGTCATTTTCATGCTTATTTGCAAAATGCTGTATAGCCTCCTTACTCTCAGATAAATAAATACTACTGCTTTTACACCGTCAAATGTAACAACAACAAAAATGTTTTAATAAACAACTGCACAAATTATACATGTGACATCAATATTTAATAACGTTAAAAATGATATGAGATCTGTATGTAAAACATTTGACATTTTAGTCATTTAGCAATTTCTCTTATCCAGAGCAACTTACGCTAAGAGCATTTATCTTAAGATTGCTAGATGAGACAACCACATATCACAGTAAAATATACAGAATATGAACATTCCATTCCAGCTGCAGTGGATATATACTGTAGCGTTTGGGGGAAAAAAAACACATTTTCATACATGTCTCAAATCTATGAATAAAAAATCTGAGAACAGTAATATTTTAACTTCTTAGTGATCCCTTCCCGTGCATTTGACAACACCCAGTGAAATAGCAGTGCACCAAGTTCAAAAACAGAAATACTCATAATAATAATTAATAAATCATACAAGTGTTACACATAGGTTTAAAGATGAACTTCTTGTTAATTCAGCCACAGTGTCAGATTTCAAAAAGGCTTTACGGCAAAAGCAAACCATGCTAATATCTGAGGACAGCAGCCCACCAAACAAACACATGAAAATCATAATTCAACCTGCCAGGCACAACACAAAAGTCAGAAATAACGATATAATGCATGCCTTACCTTTGAAGATCTTCTGTTGGCACTCCAATATGTCCCATAAACATCACAAATGGTCCTTTTGTTCGATCAATTCTGTCGTTATATATCCAAAATGCCGGTTCCAACTCCCGCAACATGACTACACATTATCTAATTAGTTACCTGTAAACTCGATCCAAACATTTCAAACAACTTTCCTAATCCAACTTTAGGTGTTTTTAAACGTAAATAATTGATCATATTTAAGACGGAATAAACTGTGTTCAATACTGGAGGAAAACAAAGTGGAGCGTGCTTTCAGGTTGTGCGCCTAAACCACAAGAGTACACTTCACTCGACCCTCGTTCTGGACAGCCCTACTTCTTCATTTCTCAAAGGTAAAACATCAACCAATTTCTAAAGACTGTTGACATCTAGTGGAAGTGATAGGAACTGCAAGCAACTGCCTTACATGCTGACCAGACCGAACACGTCGCGTGGGAGAGTGTCGCAAAATACATTTAGAAATCCATGTTATTCAATTATTGCCCACACACTGATCGCACGTGCCAACGAGCGTCTGCGCTGCCAAGGGATAAAATAGAAGTCATTCCTATTTCTGATGCAGATCGCGCTGCAAGTCCTGCCTCTCCCATCTCCTCATTGGTTTAAAGAAGCAGGTACCCATGTGCCATCTCCTCATTGATTATACCCACGTGGGTGATTGCAAGACAAACTGTTTTGCCAGTTGTCGTGGTAATACTATGAAAGTTTGATGCCGATCACCATATAAGTTCCAAGAGGAAAAAGCTGGAAGGAGGAGAGATGACTAGAAACGATTCGGTTGGCCGTTTTATGTGTGGATTAATTGTTGGAGTAGAGGTCCTTGTGTGTTTCAAGTAAAATAACAAGTCAATGTTTATATCCCAGGACAAATTAGCTAGCAACAGCAAGCTAGCTAAATAAGACAAATTAGCTAGCAAGTGCAAGCTAACTAGCTAAATTGCAATAAATGTTAAATGCTTATCAACTTGTCCCTATATTAATGTAATTGGTTCAGAGTTTGTTTTGATATTTTAACCTGCGTGTTGTGATCGCATTTGGTGTAGGGGGACAAAATACATTTATGCACGATAGCGCACGATGGCGCATGCGCGCAGCCGGTTTGGGTTCCGTGTTAGAATTCTAGACTTCCATTGAAAACCCATTGAAATGAGAGTGAACTCTAAAAATATTTTTCCTGGATGGTTTGTCCTCTGGGTTTCGCCTGCCAAATAAGTTATGTTAAACTGACAAACATAATAATATGCATATGCTAGCTTCTGGGCCTGAGTAGCAGGCAGTTTACTTTGGGAACACTTTTCACCCGGATGTGAAAATAGTGCCCCCTAGCCTTAAGAAGTTATAAACACACATAAAGGTGGCCATAAGAAATCATTTCTGGTGAAAAAAACACAAAGGTGAAAAATTGGTGGATATAGCGTTTTGTAAATAAACTCCTCATTTTAAGATCCCTCACACTATACTTCTGTTTCCAAACACACTGAACCACATAGACAACCTTTCACCTTGTGTCTAAGATATCATTTTAGAGTTTTGAAATCTGTTTTGAGTGAAATATTAAAACATGTCATGCTAATCCACAACCCACTAGCCTGTCTGACCGGTGTTTAAACTTATCCACAACCCACTAGCCTGTCTGTTTCCAAACACACTGAACCAACCCATACCCTTTCTGACGGTGTTTAACCTTTCAGCCTGTCTGACTGGTGTTTCTAAGATATCATTTTAGAGTTTTGAAATCTGTTTTGAGTGAAATATTAAAACATGTCATGCTAATCCACAACCCACTACCCTTTCTGACCGGTGTTTAAACTAATCCACAACCCACTAGCCTGTCTGACTGGTGTTTAAACTTATCCACAACCCACTAGCCTGCCTGGCCGGTGTTTAAACTAATCCACAACCCACTCCCCTTTCTGACCGGTGTTTAAACTAATCCACAACCCACTAGCCTGTCTGACTGGTGTTTAAACTAATCCACAACCCACTAGCCTGACCGGTGTCAGACAGGCAGACACACATAGACACGCAAACACACGTCACACAGTGCAGGCTGAGCTGTCGTCTCTCGTTAAGACTCTGAGTTGTGGTGACGACCAGCTCCTGACATACTTCACATCCAATCACATTCCAGTGCTATGACTGGATGCATTATGAAATAACACACACACACACACACACACACACCTGACCTGTAAAAGTATACACCAGTACACCACCACTAAAGTGCCTAGTCTAGTTTGAGCTGTGAAAGCCTACATGTATGTTGTATAGGTTCAATAAATCATATAGTGAACCACAGCAGCTATCCAGAGGTGACATCACTGTTAGAGGTCATGACACAATACAAAAGATAAAGGAAAGAAGGGATGAAGGGTGGATGAAGAGGAGAGGTGGATGAAGAGAAGAGGTGGAGGAGATAAAGGAGTAGGGAGAGGAGAGATGGAGGAGAAAAATGGGTAGGAAGAGGAGAGATGGAGGAGAAAAAGGAGTAGGAAGAGGAGAGGTGGAGAAAGAGAAGAGGTGGAGGAGAGGTGGAGGATGGAGGAGAAAAAATGGGTAGGGAGAGGAAGAGGAGAAAAAGGTGGAGGAAGAGGAGAGGTGGAGGAGAAAAAGGAGTAGGAAGAGGAGAGGTGGAGGAAGAGGAAGAGGTGGTGGAGGAGAAAAAGGAGTAGGAAGAGGAGAGGTGGAGGAGAAAAAGAATAGGAAGAGGAGAGGTGGAGGAAGAGGAAGAGGAGAGGTGGAGGAGAAAAAGGAGTAAAAGGAGGTGGAGGAAGAGGAGAGGTGGAGGAGAGGAGAGGAAATGAAGGTGGAGGAAGAGGAAGAGGAGAGGTGGAGGAATAGGAGAGAGGTGGAGGTGGAGGAGAAAAAGGAGTAGGAAAGAGAGGTGGAGGAAGAGGAAGAGGTGGAGGAGAAAAAGGAGTAGGAAGAGGAGAGGTGGAGGAGAAAAATGAATAGGAAGAGGAGAGGAGAGGTGGAGGAATAGGAGAGGTGGAGGAGAAAAAGGAGTAGGAAGAGGAGAGGTGGAGGAAGAGGATGAAGATAAGGACGAAGAGGAGGATGAGGAGGTGAAGGAGGAACATGCCTTATAAGCAGTGGACAGTCAGGTATGCAATCCATTTGTGGTGATTCTAGGTGCCTGTATATTCAAATGAGGTATAGTTGAAAAGTGAGGTGAATTTAAATTGGGTTTAATGTGTGTAAGAGCTTCTTAAATACCTCTAAAACACAGCCCGGCAATAGAGGGCTTTACCATCCATCATCTAATGCCACTGTGTGTGTGTGTGTGTGTGTGTGTGTGTGTGTGTGTGTGTGTGTGTGTGTGTGTGTGTGTGTGTGTGTGTGTGTGTGTGTGTGTGTGTGTGTGTGTGTGTGTGTATATATGTGTGTGTGTGTGTGTGTGTGTGTGTGTGTGTGTGTGTGTGTGTGTGTGTGTGTGTGTGTGTGTGTGTGTGTGTGTGTGTGTGTGTGTGTGTGTGTGTGTGTGTGTGTGCGTGCGTGCGTGTACGGTGTCACCATCTCCCAGGCCAATACATCATGGCACTCATGGGCCAAATGAGGCAATCGCTCAGAATTATTTGCATATAAACTAATGAAATATTACTGGGTGAAACTCAGTTGAATGTTAATTACAAAGGTAATGCACTATTTGCTGATTAATGGGCCATCTATTGGGGCAGAGGATGTTCGGAGTGAAGGGAGGATGGCTACAGAAGAGGTGATGGGCGGAGTAGGATTAGAGAGGGAGAGGGGAAGGGTTTTTAAGAGGGGTGGGGACAGGGAGATTAGCGGTTTGTCTGGGTGGTTGGGAGAGTAAGGGGGGGGTTACAGGGTTAGAGACAGGGATAAGGTCTAGAAAGAGAGTAGAATACAATGTTTGGAAGGAGAGGTTTATGGGTAAACTCAATAACGGAACTCTCCCTCTCTGCCCTAAGTGAATAACTAGCCAAAAAGAAAGGTAATGTTTTATATTGGGGCCTCAAAAAGAAGAGAAGAGAGGAGAGGAGAGGAGAGAGAGATGAGATGAGATGAGATGAGATGAGAGGAGAGGAGAGGAGAGGAGAGGAGAGGAGAGGAGAGGAGAGGAGAGGAGAGGAGAGGAGAGGAGAGGAGAGGAGAGGAGAGGAGAGGAGAGGAGAGGAGAGGAGAGGAGAGG
>NC_056436.1:75210470-75265470 GCF_018296145.1 Oncorhynchus tshawytscha | reverse complement strand
TCAACCTTCCACTCTCTGCACGCCAGAGACTACATGTAGCCTCGCTTCAGGCCCTATACACACGCGTTAGGAATAGCTGCCCTGTGGAGGCATGCAGGTTAATCTCATCCATCCTTTTCCAGTTGTCTCCATATTTATGGAAACTATCCAAATTTGTCTTCTCCAAGATAATTAAAGGAAGTATGAACAAAGGTGATTTTTCACCTTTTCTACCACTGTTGCATCATCAGAAAACTTAATGATGGTGTTGGAGTTGTGCCTGTCCATGCAGTCATGAGTGAACAGGGAGTACCAGAGTGGACTAAGCACTTACCCCTGAGGTGCCCTCCTGTTCAGGATCAGCATGGCGGATGTGTTGTTACCTACCTTTACCACCTGGGGGCGGCCCGTCAGGAAGTCCAGGATCCAGTTACAGAGGGAGGTGTTTAGTCCCAGGGTCCTTAGCTTAGTGATGAGCGTTGAGGGCACTATGGTGTTGAACGCTGAGCTGTAGTCAATGAATAGCAAAATTGAGAGCGTTGGAGAGCTTTTAATCATCTCTAGTCTAGAGTTTTTCTTGAGTTTAAGAGTCTTTTCTCAAGTTCTTTCCCTCTGGTTGCACATTTAACATGATAGTAGAAATGAGGTAAAACGGATTTAAGTTTCCCTGCATTAAAGTCCCCGACTCATCCAGAGGAGCGCCGCCTCTGGATGAGGGTTTTCCTGTTTGCTTATGGCTGTATACAGCTCATTCCATGCGGTCTTAGTGCCAGCATCGGTTTCTGCTGGTAAATAGACAGCTATGAAGATATTAGATGAAAACTCTCTTGGTAAATAGAGTGGTCTTCAGCTTATCATGAGATACTCTACCTCAGGTGAGCAAAACCTCGAGACTTCCTTAGATTCCTTAGATAACGTGCACCAACTGTTGTTTACAAATATACATAGACCGTCACCCCTTGTGGGGTGGATATACGTGCTTGTAGTTCGTCCATTTTATTATCAAATGATTGTAAATTGGCTAATAGGACCGATGGTAAAGTCAAATTACCCACTCGCCGACAGATCCTTACAATATCGTCCACGATATCTCCGGCTCTTTCTCCTGCAAATGACGGGGAAGAGGGCCTTGTCGGGTATAAATCCTTTTCTTTTTTTTTTAAGAAAAACTTGTCTTTCAATACAAGGTGCATAACCGCTGTCCTGATTTCTACAAGCTTCATTCGGTAATAAGAGACAGTGGCAGAAACATTATGTGCAAAATAAGTTAACAATAACGCAAAAAAAACACACACAATAGCAAAACTGGTTTGTAAACTGTAAAACGGCAGACATTCTCTCTGGCGCCATCGTATTAATCGCAACATGTTTCAAGTTGACAACCATTGTCCCTTATCCCAAGAGTTTCAAGGAAATGTGCCTAAATGACTATCGCCCTGAAGCACTCAAATGTGTAATTATGAAGTGCTTTGAAAGGCTGGTCATGACACACATCAACACCATCCTACCAGACACCCTAGACCCACTAAAATTCGAGTAACACCCCAACAGATGCCCAGATAACGCAATCTCAATTGCACCTCACACTGCCCTCTCCCACCTGGACAAGAGGGGCAATAAATATGTGAGAATACTGCTCATAGACTACAGCTCTGCGTTCAACACCATAGTCCCTAACCACACTCAGACAATATATACAAAACATACACACACACACTACATTAACACTCCCACACACATTCACATTCACTCACTACACACACACACACACACACACACACACACACACACACACACACACACACACACACACACACACACACACACACACACACACACACACACACACACAAAGAAAAACATACACACACACACACTTTCATGCTCACTTTTGCGCAAGTATGTGTCCTGTTGTTGGTTTGTTCATGTGTTTTACTTTATCTAAAAATACTGCAGAGATACATGTAACTGATAACAGCAGAGGTACATGTGACTGATAACTGACTGATAACAGCAGAGGTACATGTGACTGATAACTGATTGATAACAGCAGAGGTACATGTGACTGATAACTGACTGATAACAGCAGAGGTACATGTGACTGATAACTGATAACAGCAGAGGTACATGTGACTGATAACTGATTGATAACAGCAGAGGTACATGTGACTGATAACTGACTGATAACAGCAGAGGTACATGTGACTGATAACTGATTGATAACAGCAAAGGTACATGTGACTGATAACTGACTGATAACAGCAGAGGTACATGTAACTGATAACAGCAGAGGTACATGTAACTGATAACAGCAGAGGTACATGTGACTGATAACTGACCGATAACAGCAGAGGTACATGTGACTGATAACTGACTGATAACAGCAGAGATACATGTGACTGATAACTGACTGATAACAGCAGAGGTACATGTGACTGATAACAGCAGAGATACATGTGACTGATAACTGACTGATAACAGCAGAGATACATGTGACTGATAACTGACTGATAACAGCAGAGGTACATGTGACTGATAACAGCAGAGATACATGTGACTTATAACTGACTGATAACAGCAGAGGTACATGTAACTGATAGCAGCAGAGGTACATGTGACTGATAACAGCAGAGATACATGTGACTGATAACAAATAGAGTGATGGCCTCTAATAAAAAGATGAGGATCAGCCTTCTATAGGCTAGGTCTACAATATTTATTTATCAGCTTTCCTAATATTAAGCACATTGCTTATATTTACAACAGGAGTATAGCCTACCAGGCTGGCATGAACATGAACCACGGGAAAGCGTCCTCCATTCTCTATTTAAGTGCATAGATGACATGTATTTTTTCCAGCTGCCCCTGTTTCGATACAGGTGCATAATAATGTTCCATTCTAAATAAAAACACATTTCACGCATATATTCCTTAGTGTATGTAAAGACAAGACTAAATCAAAACTGGTCTGATGGGTGACAATATTAGCCTATCACCTGTGAATTAAATAGGATCACTTGTGAATGATGCCCAGCATAAGAAATAATGTTTTTTGTTTGTGACTTTTTACAATTCATAGTTGCTCACCTGCTGTAGCCTAGCCACAGGTCTATATGTTTTAATAAGGTTTGTGTCACAACTAAAGTGGCCAAATAACTTATTAAAATTAACCACATGAATCTGCTTTATAAGGGGTGTAGAGCCTAACATAAGCAGCACGTGAGTTTCAAGTTTGGGGAAGTTAACTTTCACCATAAAAATGCACCTTTATAATAAAAGCATTACGTGCATAATCACATTTGTGGTCACTTTTGATAATGGTTTTTTCCACTAATGGAACATCAAATCAAATCAAATTTTATTTGTCACATACACATGGTTAGCAGATGTTAATGCGAGTGTAGCGAAATGCTTGTGCTTCTAGTTCCGACAATGCAGTAATAACCAACAAGTAATCTAACTAACAATTCCAAAACTACTGTCTTATACACAGTGTAAGGGGATAAAGAATATGTACATAAGGATATATGAATGAGTGATGGTACAGAGCAGCATAGGCAAGATACAGTAGATGATATCGAGTACAGTATATACATATGAGATGAGTATGTAAACAAAGTGGCATAGTTAAAGTGGCTAGTGATACATGTATTACATAAGGATGCAGTCGATGATATAGAGTACAGTATATACGTATGCATATGAGATGAATAATGTAGGGTATGTAAACATTATATAAGGTAGCATTGTTTAAAGTGGCTAGTGATATATTTACATCATTTCCCATCAATTCCCATTATTAAAGTGGCTGGAGTTGAGTCAGTGTCAGTGTCAGTGTGTTGGCAGCAGCCACTCAATGTTAGTGGTGGCTGTTTAACAGTCTGATGGCCTTGAGATAGAAGCTGTTTTAGTCTCTCGGTCCCAGCTTTGATGCACCTGTACTGACCTCGCCTTCTGGATGATAGCGGAGTGAAGAGGCAGTGGCTCGGGTGGTTGATGTCCTTGATGATCTTTATGGCCTTCCTGTAACATCGGGTGGTGTAGGTGTCCTGGAGGGCAAGTAGTTTGCCCCCGGTGATGCGTTGTACAGACCTCACTACCCTCTGGAGAGCCTTACGGTTGAGGGCGGAGCAGTTGCCGTACCAGGCGGTGATACAGCCCGCCAGGATGCTCTCGATTGTGCATCTGTAGAAGTTTGTGAGTGCTTTTGGTGACAAGCCGAATTTCTTCAGCCTCCTGAGGTTGAAGAGGCGCTGCTGCGCCTTCTTCACGATGCTGTCTGTGTGAGTGGACCAATTCAGTTTGTCTGTGATGTGTATGCCGAGGAACTTAAAACTTGCTACCCTCTCCACTACTGTTCCATCGATGTGGATAGGGGGTGTTCCCTCTGCTGTTTCCTGAAGTCCACAATCATCTCCTTAGTTTTGTTGACGTTGAGTGTGAGGTTATTTTCCTGACACCACACTCCGAGGGCCCTCACCTCCTCCCTGTAGGCCGTCTCGTCGTTGTTGGTAATCAAGCCTACCACTGTTGTGTCGTCCGCAAACTTGATGATTGAGTTGGAGGCGTGCGTGGCCACGCAGTCGTGGGTGAACAGGGAGTACAGGAGAGGGCTCAGAACGCACCCTTGTGGGGCCCCAGTGTTGAGGATCAGCGGGGAGGAGATGTTGTTGCCTATCCTCACCACCTGGGGGCGGCCCGTCAGGAAGTCCAGTACCCAGTTGCACAGGGCGGGGTCGAGACCCAGGGTCTCGAGCTTGATGACGAGCTTGGAGGGTACTATGGTGTTGAATGCCGAGCTGTAGTCGATGAACAGCATTCTCACATAGGTATTCCTCTTGTCCAGATGGGTTAGGGCAGTGTGCAGTGTGGTTGAGATTGCATCGTCTGTGGACCTATTTGGGCGGTAAGCAAATTGGAGTGGGTCTAGGGTGTCAGGTAGGGTGGAGGTGATATGGTCCTTGACTAGTCTCTCAAAGCACTTCATGATGACGGATGTGAGTGCTACGGGCGGTAGTCGTTTAGCTCAGTTACCTTAGCTTTCTTGGGAACAGGAACAATGGTGGCCCTCTTGAAGCATGTGGGAACAGCAGACTGGTATAGGGATTGATTGAATATGTCCGTAAACACACCGGCCAGCTGGTCTGCGCATGCACTGAGGGCGCGGCTGGGGATGCCGTCTGGGCCTGCAGCCTTGCGATGGTTAACACGTTTAAATGTCTTACTCACCTCGGTTGCAGTGAAGGAGAGACCGCATGTTTTCATTGCAGGCCGTGTCAGTGGCACTGTATTGTCCTCAAAGCGGGCAAAAAGTTATTTCGTCTGCCTGGGAGCAAGACATCCTGGTCCGTGACTGGGCTGAATTTCTTCCTGTAGTCCGTGATTGACTGTAGACCCTGCCACATGCCTCTTGTGTCTGAGCCGTTGAATTGAGATTCTACTTTGTCTCTGTACTGACGCTTAGCTTGTTTAATAGCCTTGCGGAGGGAATAGCTGCACTGTTTGTATTCAGTCATGTCACCAGACACCTTGCCCTGATTAAAAGCAGTGGTTCGCGCTTTCAGTTTCACACGAATGCTGCCATCAATCCATGGTTTCTGGTTAGGGAATGTTTTAATCGTTGCTATGGGAACGACATCTTCAACGCACGTTCTAATGAACTCGCACACCGAATCAGCGTATTCGTCAATGTTGTTGTCTGACGCAATACGAAACATCTCCCAGTCCACGTGATGGAAGCAGTCTTGGAGTGTGGAGTCAGCTTGGTCGGACCAGCGTTGGACAGACCTCAGCGTGGGAGCCTCTTGTTTTAGTTTCTGTCTGTAGGCAGGGATCAACAAAATGGAGTCGTGGTCAGCTTTTCCGAAAGGAGGGCGGGGCAGGGCCTTATATGCGTTGCGGAAGTTAGAGTAACAATGATCCAAGGTCTTTCCACCCCTGGTTGCGCAATCGATATGCTGATAAAATTTATGGAGTCTTGTTTTCAGATTAGCCTTGTTAAAATCCCCAGCTACAATGAATGCAGCCTCCGGATAAATCGTTTCCAGTTTGCAGAGAGTTAAATAAAGTTCGTTCAGAGCCATCGATGTGTCTGCTTGGGGGGGGATATATATGGCTGGGATTATAATCGAAGAGAATTCTCTTGGTAGATAATGCGGTCTACATTTGATTGTGAGGAATTATAAATCAGGTGAACAGAAGGATTTGTGTTCCTGTATGTTTCTTTCATCACACCATGTCACGTTGGCCATAAGGCATACGCCCCCGCCCCTCTTCTTACCAGAAAGATGTTTGTTTCTGTCGGCGCGATGCGTGGAGAAACCCGCTGGCTGCACCGCTTCGAATAGCGTCGTTCCAGTGAGCCATGTTTCCGTGAAACAAAGAACGTTACAGTCTCTGATGTCCCTCTGGAATGCTACCCTTGCTCGGATTTCATCAACCTTGTTGTCAAGAGACTGGACATTGGCAAGAAGAATGCTAGGGAGTGGTGCACGGTGTGCCCGTCTCCGGAGTCTGACCAGAAGACCGCCTCGTTTCCCTCTTTTTCGGAGTCGTCTTTTGGGTCGCTGCATGGAATCCACTCAGTTGTCCTGTTTGTAAGGCAGAACACAGGATCCGCGTCGCGAAAAACATATTCTTGGTCGTACTGATGGTGAGTTGACGCTGATCTTATATTCAGTAGTTCTTCTCGACTGTATGTAATGAAACCTAAGATGACCTGGGGTACTAATGTAAGAAATAACACGTAAAAAAACAAAAACCTGCATAGTTTCCTAGGAACGCGAAGCGAGGCGGCCATCTCTGTCGGCGCCGGAAGTACTCCATTCACACTTACAGACTGTGCTTATTGCTGCATTTATAATGTGAACAAATAGCCTGATAGTATATCAACATACCTATTTCCTTGTTAACCTCTCAACACAGAATAGCCACATCGGCACACTCAAATCGTTTGGAGAAAATGTCCTTTCTATTTTATTCAGCTTTGTTCAATTCTGTTCTTCATCTATAAAAAAAGCAAATAACGACTGCTAAATGAACTAGTGGAGCCCACAGCCATATGGAGTAGCCAGGTCAGGACCTAACATAAGGACATCTCAGAGTATGCTATTCTGTTCTTCTGAAATAGACTACATTTTCTTCATATCATCCTTCTTTATATCTGTCTAAAATAAATAATGGATTTATTGTGAAGGTGCGGGGCTACATTACACGGACTTATTAGACTTTTTCAAGTGTAGATGTCCAAAGGTCAACATCAGTGGCTTGTAGGTTATGTGTGGAAGCCAGGAGATGCTAAATGTGTTTACAGTTATTCGACAGTAATGTTGTGACCACCACTACATAACAGCAGAGGAACATGTGACTGAGAGATCAGCAGAGGTACATGTGACTGAGAGATCAGAAGTGGTACATGTGACTGAGAGAACAGCAGAGGTACATGTGACTGAGAGAACAGCAGAGGTACATGTGACTGAGAGAACAGCAGAGGTACATGTGACTGAGAGAACAGCAGAGGTACATGTGACTGAGAGAACAGCAGAGGTACATGTGACTGAGAGAACAGCAGAGGTACATATGACTGAGAGAACAGCAGAGGTACATGTGACTGAGAGAATAGAAGTGGTACATGTGACTGAGAGAACAGCAGAGGTACATGTGACTGAGAGAACAGCAGAGGTACATGTGACTGAGAGAACAGCAGAGGTACATGTGACTGAGAGAACAGCAGAGGTACATGTGACTGAGAGAACAGCAGAGGTACATATGACTGAGAGAACAGCAGAGGTACATGTGACTGAGAGAATAGAAGTGGTACATGTGACTGAGAGAACAGCAGAGGTACAAGTGACTGAGAGAACAGCAGAGGTACATATGACTGAGAGAACAGCAGAGGTACATGTGACTGAGAGAACAGCAGAGGTACATGTGACTGAGAGAACAGCAGAGGTACGTGTGACTGAGAGAACAGCAGAGGTACATGTACGTGACTGAGAGAACAGCAGAGGTAAATGTGACTGAGAGAACAGCAGAGGTACATGTGACTGAGAGAACAGCAGAGGTACATGTGACTGAGAGAACAGCAGAGGTACATGTGACTGAGAGAACAGCAGAGGTACATGTGACTGAGAGAACAGCAGAGGTACATGTGACTGAGAGAACAGCAGAGGTACATGTGACTGAGAGAACAGCAGAGGTACATGTGACTGAGAGAACAGCAGAGGTACATATGACTGAGAGAACAGCAGAGGTACATGTGACTGAGAGAACAGCAGAGGTACATGTGACTGAGAGAACAGCAGAGGTACATGTGACTGAGAGAACAGCAGAGGTACATGTGACTGAGAGAACAGAAGTGGTACATGTGACTGAGAGAACAGCAGAGGTACATGTGACTGAGAGAACAGCAGAGGTACATGTGACTGAGAGAACAGCAGAGGTACATGTGACTGAGAGAATAGAAGTGGTACATGTGACTGAGAGAACAGCAGAGGTACATGTGACTGAGAGAACAGCAGAGGTACAAGTGACTGAGAGAACAGCAGAGGTACATATGGCTGAGAGAACAGCAGAGGTACATGTGACTGAGAGAACAGCAGAGGTACATGTGACTGAGAGAACAGCAGAGGTACGTGTGACTGAGAGAACAGCAGAGGTACATGTACGTGACTGAGAGAACAGCAGAGGTACATGTGACTGAGAGAACAGCAGAGGTACATGTGACTGAGAGAACAGCAGAGGTACATGTGACTGAGAGAACAGCAGAGGTACATGTGACTGAGAGAACAGCAGAGGTACATGTGACTGAGAGAACAGCAGAGGTACATGTGAGAGAACAGCATGAGAACGAATTGAAGGAAATGTAGATTGGAGCCCAATTGTGTGTCCCAAAAAGGGAGCCTATATCCTATGGAAACCCTGGGCCCTGGTCAAAAGTAGTGCACTTTATACAGAATAGGGACACATTTGGACCACACTCCAGTCCTTCCTCAGGACTCCTCTGCATGCAATGAGTGTCTGCTTGTGGCTATAGCCTCTACATCTCTCCCGATGCATCCCAAATGGCACCATATTCCCTATATAGTGCACTAATTTTGACCAGAGCCTTAAAGGAATAGGGTGCCATTAGGGACTCATCCTCTACACCTCAGCAGTCAAACAGACCTATGAATATTTTAATACACAGTGAATTGTCAGGCTATGCTTTATAGAGTCACCATGATTAATCAGATATTTAGGCGTTTTACATTTCTGAGAAAAAGAAGAGAGGGAATAAAATTAGCAGAATTGTTGTGAGAAAGAATAGTATGAGACATATAGAGTGGAAACTGAATATTATGAGAGAGATGGAATGGAGACTGAATAGTATGAGACATATAGAGTGGAGACTGATTATTATGAGATATATAGAGTGGAGACTGATTATTATGATACATATAGAGTGGAGACTGAATATTATGATACATATAGAGTGGAGACTGATTATTATGAGATATATAGAGTGGAGACTGAATAGTATGAGACATATAGAGTGGAGACTGATTATTATGAGATATATAGAGTGGAGACTGATTATTATGATACATATAGAGTGGAGACTGATTATTATGATACATATAGAGTGGAGACTGATTATTATGAGATATATAGAGTGGAGACTGAATATTATGAGATATGTAGAGTGGAGACTGATTATTATGAGATATATAGAGTGGAGACTGATTATTATGAGATATATAGAGTGGAGACTGATTATTATGATACATATAGAGTGGAGACTGATTATTATGATACATATAGAGTGGAGACTGAATATTATGATACATATAGAGTGGAGACTGAATATTATGAGAGAGAGAGAGTGTAGACTGAATATTATGAGATATGTAGAGTGGAGACTGAATATTATGAGATATATAGAGTGGAGACTGAATATTATGAGATATATAGAGTGGAGACTGATTATTATGAGATATATAGAGTGGAGACTGATTATTATGATACATATAGAGTGGAGACTGAATGTTATGATACATATAGAGTGGAGACTGAATATTATGAGATATGTAGAGTGGAGACTGATTATTATGAGATATATAGAGTGGAGACTGATTATTATGAGATATATAGAGTGGAGACTGATTATTATGATACATATAGAGTGGAGACTGATTATTATGAGATATATAGAGTGGAGACGGAATATTATGATACATATAGAGTGGAGACTGAATATTAAGAGAGAGAGAGAGTGGAGACTGAATATTACGATACATATAGAGTGGAGACTGAATATTACGATACATATAGAGTGGAGACTGAATATTACGATACATATAGAGTGGAGACTGAATATTAGAGAGAGAGAGAGTGGAGACGGAATATTATGATACATATAGAGTGGAGACTGATTATTATGAGAGAGATGGAGTGGAGACTGAATATTATGATACATATAGAGTGGAGACTGATTATTATGAGAGAGATGGAGTGGAGACTGAATATTATGATACATATAGAGTGGAGACTGAATATTATGATACATATAGAGTGGAGACTGATTATTATGAGAGAGATGGAGTGGAGACTGAATATTATGATACATATAGAGTGGAGACTGAATATTATGATACATATAGAGTGGAGACTGAATATTACGATACATATAGAGTGGAGACTGAATATTACGATACATATAGAGTGGAGACTGAATATTACGATACATATAGAGTGGAGACTGAATATATGAGAGAGATAGAGTGGAGACTGAATATTATGACAGAGATGGAGTGGAGACTGAATATATGAGAGAGATAGAGTGGAGATTGAATATTATGAGGGCCTATAAGGCCAGCATCCTGGAGTCGCCTCTTCATTGTTGACTTTGAGACTGCTGTTTTGTGGGTGCTATTTAATTATGCTGCCAGGACCTGTGAGGCGGCTGTTTCTCAAACTAGACAATCTAATGTACATGTCCTCTTGCTCAGTTGTGCACCGGGGTCTCCCACTCCTCGTTCTATTCTGGTAAAGCCAGTTTGCGCTGTTCTGTGTAGGGAGTAGTACACAGCGTTGTATGACATCTTCAGTTTCTTGTCAATTTCTCACATGGAATAGCCTTCATTTCTCAGAACAAGAATAGACTGGCGAGTTTCAGGAGAAAGCTCTTTGTTTCTGGACCTTTTGAGCCTGTAAGTGAATCCACAAATGCTGATGCTCCAGATACTTAACTAGTCTAAAGAATGCCAGTTTTATTTCTTCTTTAATTAGAACAACAGCTTTCAGCTATGCTAACTTAATTGCAAAAGGGTTTTCTATTGATCAATTAGCCTTTTAAAATGATAAACTTGGATTAGCTAACACAATGTGCCATTGGAAAACATGAGTGATGTTTGCTGATAATCAGCCTCTGTACGCCTATGTAGATATTCCATAAAAAATCAGCCGTTTCCAGCTACAATAGTCATTTACAACATAAACAATGTCTACACTGTATTTTTGATCAATTTGATGTTATTTTGTTGAACAAGAAATGTGCTGTTCTTTCAAAAACAAGGACATTTCTAGGTGACCCCAAACTTTTGAACGGTGTATATAGAGTGGAGACTGAATATTATGAGAGAGATAATGGAGACAGGATATTATGAGAGAGATAACAGAGACTGGATATTATGAGAGAGATAACGGAGACTGGATATTATGAGAGAGATAATGGAGACTGGATATTATGAGAGAGATAACGGAGACTGGATATTATGAGAGAGATAACGGAGACTGGATATTATGAGAGAGATAACGGAGACTGGATATTATGAGAGAGATAACGGAGACTGGGTATTATGAGAGGGATATCCCTCCTCCCTGAACGAGAATAACGCCCCCTGCAGGCCCCATGTACCAATAAGAGAGAGACAGAGACAGAGATGGAAACATCTGTCTGGGTGGAACAGAACAGCAGTAGAGGAACACAAAATTACAGAAGCTTAAATGGAGATACTCCATCTTAAAAGTCCCTCATTACATACATCCCTCCCTCATCTCTCCTTTCATCCCTCCCTCCTTCCCCTCTCAAACTACTCCACTAAGACCTCCCTGCTCACCTCCCTCCTACCTGTACCCCTTCTCCCATCTCCTACCTGTACCCCTTCTCCCATCTCCTACCTTTACCCCTTCTCCCATCTCCTACCTTTACCCCTTCTCCCATCTCCTACCTGTACCCCTTCTCCCATCTCCTACCTTTATCCTTCCTTCCTTCCTTCCTTCCTTCCTTCCACCACCCACTCCACCCCTCTCCTCCCACCCCCTGTTCCCCAACATTCTCTACCCCTTCCCCACTCACTCCCTCACCCTCTCTCCTCCCACCCCTGTTCTGTTCCCCACACTCTCTACCCCTCGACCGCTCACTCCCTCACCCTCTCTCCTCCCACTCCCTGTTCTGTTCCCCACACTCTCTACCCCTCGACTGCTCACTCCCTCACCCTCTCTCCTCCCACTCCCTGTTCTGTTCCCCACACTCTCTACCCCTCGACCGCTCACTCCCTCACCCTCTCTCCTCCCACTCCCTGTTCTGTTCCCCACACTCTCTACCCCTCGACCGCTCACTCCCTCACCCTCTCTCCTCACACTCCCTGTTCTGTTCCCCACACTCTCTACCCCTCGACCGCTCACTCCCTCACCCTCTCTCCTCCCACCCTCTGTTCCCCACACTCTCTACCCCTCGACCGCTCCCTCCCTCACCCTCTCTCCTCCCACTCCCTGTTCTGTTCCCCACACTCTCTACCCCTCGACCGCTCACTCCCTCACCCTCGCATGTCCCGCCCCCTGTCCATGCGCTGCCTCTATAAATCAGGTCCTAGAGATAGTTTTAATGGGTTTTTAATGAGCCTAATGTTTTGTGTTTTAATGAACTTATTACATCAGCTTCAATCATTTTAGAGGAATGAAAAATGATGGCGAAATGGCCTACATTAATTTAATTTACTGCTCAATCTGCCTGCCCAGCTAGCTGGGGTAGAGCAGGGCACAGAGGAGGAAAGAGGGGGAGAGAGAGAGGTGGATAGAGGGAGGAGGGAAGAGGAGAAAGGGAGGAGAAGGGTGGGGAAGGGCAATACGAATGAGGTGCAAAAGTAGAAGGATGTAGAGAGGAGGAGAAGGATGAGAGATAACAATAGAGGGAGGAAGAGGAGAGGAGGAGAAGGATGAGAGATAACAATAAAGGGAGGAAGAGGAGAAGAGGAGGGAAGAAGCATAGAGTAATTTACAAATTCATTATAATTATGCTGCAGGGTTGTTGGTCAGGCCTGATGTCCAATTAGAGCTTGTTGTTGGTCAGGCCTACTGTCCAATTCGAGCTCATTGTAAGGACCTCAAGAGCCTCTCACAAAGACACACATACACACACACACATGCATAGGCACATGCATGCAGGTGCATGAACGAACACCCACATACACTGCCGAAGCTGATCACTGATTGATTTACAGCAGCCATTACAAAGAGAGGTGGAGAATAGATGAGGACAGAAGACCCTACAGCTCCTGGTGGTGACCAAGAACACGATGGTCACTCTGACAGAGCTCCAGAGTTCCTCTGTGGAGATGGGAGAACCTTCCAGAAGGACAACCATCTCTGCAGCACTCCACCAATCAGGTCTTTATGATAGAGTGGCTACATGGAAACCGTTCCTCAGTAAAAGGAACATGACAGCCTGCTTGGAGTTTGCCAAAAGGCACCTAAAGACACTCGGACCATGAGAAACAAGATTCTCTGCTCTGATGAAACCAAGATTGGAATCTTTGGCGTGAATACCAAGCGCCACATCTGAAGGAAACCTGGTACTATCCCTATGGTGAAGCATGGTGGTGGCAGCATTATGCTGTGGGGATGTTTTTCAATGGCAGGGACTGGGAGACTAGTGAGGATCGAGGGAAAGATGAAAGGAGAAAAGTACAGTAGTAGATCCTTGATGAAAACCTGCTCCAGAGCGCTCAGGACCTCAGACTGGGGCGAAGGTTCACCTTCCAACAGGATAACAACCCTAAGCACACAGCCAAGACAATGCAGGAGTGGCTTCGGGGCAAGTCTCTGAATTTCCTTGAGTGGCCCAGCCAGAGCCAGGACTCTCTCTGTAGTGACCTGAAAATAGCTGTGCAGCAACGCTCCCCATCCAATCTGACAGAGCTTGAGAAGATCTGCAGAGAAGAATGTGAGAAACTCCCCAAATGCAGGTGTGCCAAACTTGTAGCATCATATGCAGGAAGACTCAAAGCTGTAATCACTGCCAAAGGTGCTTCAACAAAGTTTACTGAGTAAAGGGTCTGAATACTTATGTAAATGGAACATTTCCGTTTAGTTTTTTTTTATACATTTGCAAAGATGTCATATAACCTGTTTTTGCTTTGTCTTTATGGGGTATTGTGTGAGGGGGAGAGAAACAACAACATTTGATCCAGTTTAGAACAAGGCTGTAATGTATCAACATGTGGAGAAAGTCAAGGGGTCTGAATACTTTCTGAATGTACTGTAGTTTATGTGTGAAAGTCAAGGGGTCTGAATACTTTCTGAATGTACTGTAGTTTATGTGTGAAAGTCAAGGGGTCTGAATACTTTCTGAATGTACTGTAGTTTATGTGTGAAAGTCAAGGGGCCTGAATACTTTCTGAATGTACTGTAGTTTATGTGTGAAAGTCAAGGTGTCTGAATACTTTCTGAATGTACTGTAGTTTATGTGTGAAAGTCAAGGGGTCTGAATACTTTCTGAATGTACTGTAGTTTATGTGTGAAAGTCAAGGTGTCTGAATACTTTCTGAATGTACTGTAGTTTATGAATGTGAAAGTCAAGGGGTCTGAATACTTTCTGAATGTACTGTAGTTTATCTGTGAAAGTCAAGGGGTCTGAATACTTTCTGAATGTACTGTAGTTTATGTGTGAAAGTCAAGGGGTCTGAATACTTTCTGAATGCACTGTAGTTTATGTGTGAAAGTCAAGGTGTCTGAATACTTTCTGAATGTACTGTAGTTTATGTGTGAAAGTCAAGGGGTCTGAATACTTTCTGAATTCTGTAGTTTATGTGTGAAAGTCAATGTACTGAATACTTTCTGAATGTACTGTAGTGAAAGTCAAGGTGTCTGAATACTTTCTGAATGTACTGTAGTTTATGTGTGAAAGTCAAGGGGTCTGAATACTTTCTGAATGTACTGTAGTTTATGTGTGAAAGTCAAGGGGTCTGAATACTTTCTGAATGTACTGTAGTTTATGTGTGAAAGTCAAGGGGTCTGAATACTTTCTGAATGTACTGTAGTTTATGTGTGAAAGTCAAGGGGTCTGAATACTTTCTGAATGTACTGTAGTTTATGTGTGAAAGTCAAGGTGTCTGAATACTTTCTGAATGTACTGTAGTTTATGTGTGAAAGTCAAGGTGTCTGAATACTTTCTGAATGTACTGTAGTTTATGTGTGAAAGTCAAGGGGTCTGAATACTTTCTGAATGTACTGTAGTTTATGTGTGAAAGTCAAGGTGTCTGAATACTTTCTGAATGTACTGTAGTTTATGTGTGAAAGTCAAGGTGTCTGAATACTTTCTGAATACTGTAGTTTATGTGTGAAAGTCAAGGGGTCTGAATACTTTCTGAATGTACTGTAGTTTATGTGTGAAAGTCAAGGGGTCTGAATACTTTCTGAATGTACTGTAGTTTATGTGTGAAAGTCAAGGGGTCTGAATACTTTCTGAATGTACTGTAGTTTATGTGTGAAAGTCAAGGGGTCTGAATACTTTCTGAATGTACTGTAGTTTATGTGTGAAAGTCAAGGGGTCTGAATACTTTCTGAATGTACTGTAGTTTATGTGTGAAAGTCAAGGGGTCTGAATACTTTCTGAATGTACTGTAGTTTATGTGTGAAAGTCAAGGGTCTGAATACTTTCTGAATGTACTGTAGTTTATGTGTGAAAGTCAAGGGGTCTGAATACTTTCTGAATGTACTGTAGTTTATGTGTGAAAGTCAAGGGGTCTGAATACTTTCTGAATGTACTGTAGTTTATGTGTGAAAGTCAAGGGGTCTGAATACTTTCTGAATGTACTGTAGTTTATGTGTGAAAGTCAAGGGGTCTGAATACTTTCTGAATGTACTGTAGTTTATGTGTGAAAGTCAAGGTGTCTGAATACTTTCTGAATGTACTGTGTTTATGTGTGAAAGTCAAGGGGTCTGAATACTTTCTGAATGTACTGTAGTTTATCTGTGAAAGTCAAGGGGTCTGAATACTTTCTGAATGTACTGTAGTTTATGTGTGAAAGTCAAGGGGTCTGAATACTTTCTGAATGTACTGTAGTTTATGTGTGAAAGTCAAGGGGTCTGAATACTTTCTGAATGTACTGTAGTTTATGTGTGAAAGTCAAGGTGTCTGAATACTTTCTGAATGTACTGTAGTTTATGTGTGAAAGTCAAGGGGTCTGAATACTTTCTGAATGTACTGTAGTTTATGTGTGAAAGTCAAGGTGTCTGAATACTTTCTGAATGTACTGTAGTTTATGTGTGAAAGTCAAGGGGTCTGAATACTTTCTGAATGTACTGTAGTTTATGTGTGAAAGTCAAGGTGTCTGAATACTTTCTGAATGTACTGTAGTTTATGTGTGAAAGTCAAGGTGTCTGAATACTTTCTGAATGTACTGTAGTTTATGTGTGAAAGTCAAGGGGTCTGAATACTTTCTGAATGTACTGTAGTTTATGTGTGAAAGTCAAGGTGTCTGAATACTTTCTGAATGTACTGTAGTTTATGTGTGAAAGTCAAGGGGTCTGAATACGTTCTGAATGTACTGTAGTTTATGTGTGAAAGTCAAGGGGTCTGAATACTTTCTGAATGTACTGTAGTTTATGTGTGAAAGTCAAGGGGTCTGAATACTTTCTGAATGTACTGTAGTTTATGTGTGAAAGTCAAGGGGTCTGAATACTTTCTGAATGTACTGTAGTTTATGTGTGAAAGTCAAGGTGTCTGAATACTTTCTGAATGTACTGTAGTTTATGTGTGAAAGTCAAGGTGTCTGAATACTTTCTGAATGTACTGTAGTTTATGTGTGAAAGTCAAGGGGTCTGAATACTTTCTGAATGTACTGTAGTTTATGTGTGAAAGTCAAGGGGTCTGAATACTTTCTGAATGTACTGTAGTTTATGTGTGAAAGTCAAGGTGTCTGAATACTTTCTGAATGTACTGTAGTTTATGTGTGAAAGTCAAGGGGTCTGAATACTTTCTGAATGTACTGTAATGAAAGTCAAGGGGTCTGAATACTTTCTGAATGTACTGTAGTTTATGTGTGAAAGTCAAGGGGTCTGAATACTTTCTGAATGAATGAAAGTCAAGGTGTCTTCTGAATGTACTGTAGTTTATGTGTGAAAGTCAAGGGGTCTGAATACTTTCTGAATGTACTGTAGTTTATGTGTGAAAGTCAAGGGGTCTGAATACTTTCTGAATGTACTGTAGTTTATGTGTGAAAGTCAAGGTGTCTGAATACTTTCTGAATGTACTGTAGTTTATGTGTGAAAGTCAAGGGGTCTGAATACTTTCTGAATGTACTGTAGTTTATGTGTGAAAGTCAAGGGGTCTGAATACTTTCTGAATGTACTGTAGTTTATGTGTGAAAGTCAAGGGGTCTGAATACTTTCTGAATGTACTGTAGTTTATGTGTGAAAGTCAAGGGTTTATGTGTGAAAGTCAAGGGGTCTGAATACTTTCTGAATGTACTGTAGTTTATGTGTGAAAGTCAAGGGTCTGAATAGTTCTGAATATGTGTGAAAGTCAAGGTGTCTGAATACTTTCTGAATGTACTGTAGTTTATGTTTATGTGAAAGTCAAGGGATCTGAATACTTTCTGAATGTACTGTAGTTTATGTGTGAAAGTCAAGGTGTCTGAATACTTTCTGAATGTACTGTAGTTTATGTGTGAAAGTCAAGGTGTCTGAATACTTTCTGAATGTACTGTAGTTTATGTGTGAAAGTCAAGGGGTCTGAATACTTTCTGAATGTACTGTAGTTTATGTGTGAAAGTCAAGGGGTCTGAATACTTTCTGAATGTACTGTAGTTTATGTGTGAAAGGGGAAATACATAAAAAGATAAATATACATTGTATTTACAATTGTGTTTGTTCTCCAATGGTTGCCCTTTTCTTGGGGCAGCAGGTCACACATCTTGCTGCTGTGGTGGCACACTGTTGTATTTCACCTAATAGATATGGGAGTTTATCAAGATTGGATTTGTTTTCAAATTCTTTGTGGATCTGTGTAATCTGAGGGAAAAAATTGCTTGGTTTCCATCTCATTTTGTGGGCAACTTTGGCACATTGCCTGGTTTCTCCTGAGAGCCAGGTCTGCTGATGGCGGCCTCTCTCAATAGCAAGGCTATGCTCACTGAGTCTGTACATAGGATTTTCTTAATTTTGGGTCAGTCCCAGAGGTCAGGTGTACACTGGTACTGTGTACTCTCTGTTTAGGGCTATTTAACATTCCACTTCGCTCTGTTTTTTTGTTGATTCTTTCCAATGTGTCATGTAATTAGTTTTAGTTTTCTCATGATTTTGTTGTCCAATTGTGTTTCTGTCCCGAGGCTCTGTGGGGTCTGTTTGTCAACACAGGACCAACTTGCTTAGTGGTCTCCTCTCCAGGTTCATCTCTCTGTAGGTGGCTTTGTTATGGAAGGTTTGAGAATCACTTATTTTTAGGTGGTTGTAGAATTGTGAATTATTGGTTGGTGATTGGACCCCAAGACCTCACAACCATAAAGGACAAAGGTTTCTATAACTGATTCAAGAAATTTAAGCCAGATCCTAATTGGGATGTCAAATTTGATGTTCCTTTTGATGGCGTAGAAGGCCCTTGCCTTGTCTCTCAGATCATTTGCAGCTTTGTGGAAGTTACCTGTGGTGCTGATGTTTAGGCTGAGTTATGTATAGTTTTTTGTGTGCTCTAGGGCAACGATGTCTAGATGGAATTTGTATTTATGGTCCTGGCAACTGGACCTCTTTTGGAACACCATTATTTTGTTCTTACTGAGATTAACTGTCAGGACCCAGGTCTGACAGAACATGTGCAAAAGATCAAGGTTCTGCAATAGGCATTTCTTGTTTGGGGACAGAAGCACCAGATCATCAGCAAACAGTAGACATCTGACTTCATAATCTAGTAGGGTGAGGATGGGTGCTGCAGACTGCTCTAGTGCCCTCGCCAATTCCTTGTTATGTATGTTGAAGTGGGAGGGGCTTAAGCTGAATCCCGTGTCTCACCCACTGGCCCTGAGCAAATACGTTGGATGTATGTCACCCCCCAACACCGGTTTCCATAGATTTATATAGCAGACCCTCGTGCCAAATTGAGTCCCCCAAAAAATGTCATCATCAAAGCATGAGAAGACTTTGCTTTTGTTTTGGCTTGTTTTGTTGGTCAATAAGTTCAGGGTGAATAAATGGTTGAATTCGGTAAAAAGCTCATTTGACATTTGCTCAGGCCATTGTGTTAACTGAGGAGATGTAGGAGTCTGCCGTAAATGCAGAAACACTTCCAGAGGTTGCTGTCCCAAGGCAGTTGTTGGGGTCGAATTTGTCTCCACTTTTGTGGATTGGGGTGGTCAGGGATGGTAAAGAGTTTAAGAATAGCCAAATGGTATTTGTGGTCTGTATATTTTATAATTGAATTTAGGATACCGTCAACAACACAGGCCTTTTTGGGTCGGAGGGTTTATTTTTTGTCCTGTAGTTCATTCAAGGTCATTGTAAAATCCAGTGGGTTCTGGTGGTCTTTAATAACTGGAAAAGTTTCGTGGTCACATATGTGTCTGCTGTTTGTTTTTTGTTATAGAGCTAAAAAGATTGGAGAATCTCCATTTTGGAAAGATAGTTCTTCATGTTGTTGTTTGTTTAGTGTGTTCTAATTTTCCCAGAAGTGATTTCATTTAATGGATTCTTCAATTACATTGAGCTGATTTCTGCCATGCTGTTCCTTCATCTTCCGTAGTGTATTTCTGTATTGTTTTAGTGTTTCACCATAGTGAAGGCGTAGGCTCAGGTTTGTGTTTTTGGTTGGATAGGTTTCATTTCTTACTGTAGGTTTTTGCATTCTTCATCAAACCATTTGTCAGTGGTGTTAATTTTCTTAGGTCGTCTGGTTGACAGTTTTAGATTTGATAGTGAAGCTGAAAGGTCAAATATACTGTTAAGGCTTTGTACTACCAAGTTTACACCTTCACTATTACAGTGAAACATTTTGTCCGGGAAGTTGTCTAAAGGGGATTGAATTTGATGTTGGCTAATAGTCTGACTTCAATCTCTGGGTGATAAAGTAATCTACAGTACTACTGCCAAGAGCTGACCTATAGCTGTACCTACTGTAGTAGTCACCTCAAAGCCTATTATTGACTATGTACAGACCAGCGTGTGACCGAGCAGCAGGAGTTGTGACCTGTTTTTGTTGGTTGAGTTGTCGTAGTTGTGCCTAACAGGGCATATTGGGAAGGGAATGCTGTCACCTCCAGGTCGGTGTTTATCCCCCTGTGTGCTGATGGTGTTGGGTTCTTGTCCAGTTTGTTTAAGTCACCACAGACTGGTACATGTCCCTAGGTCTTAAATGATTGATCTCCCCTCTAGGATGGAGCAGCTGTCATTGTTAAAGTATGGGGATTCTAGTGGGGAATATAGGTAGCACACAGATGGACATTTTTCTCTGTTGAGATAATTTCATGATACATTTTAAGCCAGATGTAAAATGTTCCTGTTTTGATTAATATAATAGAGTGAGTTAGGGCTGCTCTATATCATATTAGCATACCCCCTGAGTCCCTTCCCTGTTTCACACCTGGTAGTTTGGTGTATGGGACTACCAGCTCTCTGTAACCTAGAGGGCAACCAGTGGGTCCGTCTCCTCTATACCATGTTTCTTGTAGGATGATAATGTCTGTATTTCCAATTTATTTGATGAAGGTTCCTGCTGTTAAGTCCAAAGGCAGAGGAGCTCAGGCCTTGTCTATTCCAGGATGAGATAGTACAAGCTTTGTGTTCCATAGTGTATGGTGTCGTTTTCCTGTGGTTTAGGCTTGGAGCATTACAGTAGGTGTGGCTGGAGGTGCTGTGGTCTGGGTCATCTTAGTGTAGTCCTCTTGGTGCAGCTCCTCCGGGAGGGGGTCTCGCAGTTCTAGGAGGGTATCTTGCTGGTCTGGGCGGGGCGTCCATTTCTCTGTTGCTCCTGTGTGAGTTTCTGGAGCTGCAGTTGAGGGTGATGTCCTTCAGGGTCCTGGCATAGGTGGACACTGCTGCCTTGTAGAGGTGGACCTGGTCGTAAAGGCTGTTCAAGTCCAGGGTGGAGTGGTGGGCCAGGTAAACATTTGATTTTGAGGCATAGTCCCGTGAATTGCTTGCATTCACCTGCAGTATTGTGGCAGGGTGAAAGTATTTTCGTGGTAGCGGTGTGGTGATAACTATTTGTGCGTTGGGGAAAGGAGAGGAGGCTTTTTCAATCACTTCCTTGAGTGTTGTGGCCAACGTTTCCTGCCAGGCTGTGAGGTTGTTTGTGCCTGTGTTTATTATGATGTGGCTGTTCGGACACTAGAGTTTAGCCACTTTCCTGCCAGGCTGTGAGGTTGTTTGTGCCTGTGTTTATTATGATGTGGCTGTTCGGACACTAGAGTTTAGCCACTTTCCTGCCAGGCTGTGAGGTTGTTTGTGCCTGTGTTTATTATGATGTGGCTGTTCGGACACTAGAGTTTAGCCACTTTCCTGCCAGGCTGTGTGGTTGTTTGTGCCTGTGTTTATTATGATGTAGCTGTTCGGACACTAGAGTTTAGCCACTTTCCTGCCAGGCTGTGAGGTTGTTTGTGCCTGTGTTTATTATGATGTGGCTGTTCGGACACTAGAGTTTAGCCACTTTCCTGCCAGGCTGTGAGGTTGTTTGTGCCTGTGTTTATTATGATGTAGCTGTTCGGACACTAGAGTTTAGCCACTTTCCTGCCAGGCTGTGAGGTTGTTTGTGCCTGTGTTTATTATGATGTAGCTGTTCGGACACTAGAGTTTAGCCACTTTCCTGCCAGGTTGTATGGTTGTTTGTGCCTGTGTTTATTATGATGTAGCTGTTCAGACACTAGAGTTTAGCCACTTTCCTGCCAGGTTGTGTGGTTGTTTGTGCCTGTGTTTATTATGATGTAGCTGTTCGGACACTAGAGTTTAGCCACTTGGCGTTTTGGAAAAGGTTTCCACTGGTCAATGTGTTTCCCAGTTGAGTCAATGAGGAGCACAGAGTCTCTGGCTTTTGTGTGTCCTTAGTGGGTGTTGCGGTGTTGTCAGGAGAGCCATCCGGTGGGCTGACAGGGCGGATGCCAGGAGGGGGAGTCTGCTGGGTTGGTGGATCTTGCCTTGTCTCTCCTGCTGTGGCATTCTCTCGCTCTCTCTTTGGTTCCTCCTCTCCCCTCTCTCGCTCTCTCTCTACACTTCCCTACCTATCTCATGACTGTCTCTCTCTCTCTCAGTATGTTTAAATATCCAAGGACACCTTGATAACCCAAGGACAGAGTAAAACTGAGCCTCTATTTCACTATGCTGATTGTAAAAGGTTGAAACCACGCTGTGGCTGACCGCTAATGATTGCTTTCTATTACGCGTGTGTGCGTGTGTGCGTGCGTGCGTGTGTCTCTCTCTCTGGCTCCTCTTCTCTTCTACCAGCGCTCACAGTCTCACATTAGAAATTGTTCCAAACCTCACATTCGTGTTTAAGGTTAAGTTTAGGGATTAACTCTGAATTCTTATGGTTAGGTATTAACCCTGAATGGTTAAGGTAAGGGTTAGGGTTAGGTTTCTTTTTTAAATAAAATCACTCACTCGCTCTCTCTCTCTCTCTCTCTCTCTCTCTCTCTCTCTCTCTCTCTCTCTCTCTCTCTCTCAGTATGTGTATAGATCCAAGGACACCTTGATAGCCCAGGGAAAGAGTTAGACTGAGCCTCTATTTCACTATGAATGTAAATGGCTGAAACCACTCTGTGCCTGACCTCAGATTGCTTTCTATTACTGTGTGTGTGTGTGCTCCACATGAACTCATATTAACTAAGCACCGGGAATAAAAACGATCATTTAATACGTTCAGAGCGATATGTTAGAAAAGTATTTTATTAACAAAAGGTAAACAAATGCATTTGCATTAGATCACTTTTTTTGTGTGCAGTTTTACGGCACATTTCTTGCAATTCTACACATTTTTCTATGATGTATTATTATTATGACTTAAACCATCTTAATATGATTCTGAGTGTCTCGTGGCATGTGACGGATGTCCGTGTCCCTGGCGAAGATCTCAGCTGCCCTGTGTCCACTCAGCTGCCCTGTGTTGAGATGACCAAGCCCCTTAGGACTGACAGTCTTTTATGTTTTCTGTCTCTCACTCCCTCTTGTCTCTCACTCCCTCTTGTCTCTAACTCCCTCTCGTCTCTCACTCCCTCTCATCTCTCACTCCCTCTTGTCTCTCACTCCCTCTCATCTCTCACTCCCTCTTGTCTCTCACTCCCTCTCATCTCTCACTCCCTCTTGTCTCTAACTCCCTCTTGTCTCTCACTCCCTCTTGTCTCTCACTCCCTCTCATCTCTCACTCCCTCTCATCTCTCACTCCCTCTTGTCTCTCACTCCCTCTCATCTCTCACTCCCTCTTGTCTCACACTCCCTCTCATCTCACACTCCCTCTTGTCTCACACTCCCTCTCATCTCACACTCCATCTTGTCTCACACTCCCTCTCATCTCACACTCCCTCTTGTCTCACACTCCCTCTCATCTCACACTCCATCTTGTCTCACACTCCCTCTCATCTCACACTCCATCTTGTCTCACACTCCCTCTTGTCTCACACTCCCTCTTCTCCAGCCTGATTTGTTTCTCATTCCATCCATCATTTCATCATGTCATATGCTATCCTATCTTCCACTCACCCTCTCTCCTTCTGTCGTAACCCATCACATACCTCAGTTGAGTCTGAGTCATTGTTTAACCACAGACAAGATGGATCCACACCCCCATCACACGCCCATCACCATCAGAGAGTGAGTGAAAGAGAGAGAGAGATGGTGAAATAGGTAGAGAGAGAGGAGGGCGACCAAAGCCACATAGCATAGAGGTAATTATGGAAACCCTCTGCTACCTCCCTCCAGACCCTCCACTCTCCCCCAGTCAGCGGTCAGGTCCAGCCCAGGAGAGTGAGTCCGAGACAGGCCTTATTCCTAGACACCTCCCTCAGGGGTCTGGTAATGTAATTGACCAGCTTTGGGGAGTGACAGCTTTGACAGGGACCTAAATAAGACCAGCCAGCTTTCCCCAGCCTGCTCTCACAGGGCCAAGGTAGCTATAAAGGGGAAATCTGCTGTTCAAACAACAACAAAATGATTGATTAATGATAACCCCCGCCACTGTTTCGGTAAAACAGTCGAGGGATAGAGAAATGAAACCACTCCAAATGCATAGATTGGGCTACGGATGCCCGACTGGCCATCTGTGAGATCAAACTGATCTCTCAAACTTAATCATGTTTTTGAGGCTTTTTCACAATACATTTTTTTATACAAACGATAGAGTAAAACAAGCTTATATTCTTCTGATTGGGTAGGAGAGTTGAACTAAGCTCACTAAGCATTATTTCAAGAATCATTGGGTATATCATTTATTTAAAAGTCCACAAAAAGATCTACCAATTGCAAGTGAACCCCCCAGAGGAGAATGACATAAATACTGTATCTATAATGGTTGGATTTAAATAGGACCTTTCTACCAGCTGAGCTACTCAAAGCACGTTACGTAGTAAGGGGGGAAACTCACCTCATCAGCTAGAGTGATATATGCCAATTAGGAATGAGGGGAATGATTAGGTGGCCATGATGGAATGATACCAGATGGGGAATTTAGCGATGACACATAAGTGGGCATTTTAGTGACAACAGAGAGTCAGAACTCCCCTTTAATGTCTCATCAGCAAGACGGCACCCTGCGCAGGGCAATGTCCCTTCACTGCCCTGGAGCATTGGGATCTCCTTAGACCAGAGGGAAGAGTGCCCCCTACTGGCACTCCAACACCCCTTCCAGCAGCATCTGATCTACCATCCAGGACAAACCAGGAACATCCCTGCTTCTGAGGCAAGCTAGCAGTGGGATGCAGGGTATAATGCTGCTGAATATTTCTGGATATTATTGCATATCAAGACTGTAGAGGTACTGTATTAACCTGAAACAGCCTTAAATGCTGGCAAATATACCTCCCCCTCTCCTTCTCTCCTCTCCCACACCCTCTCCCTCCCCCTCTCCCTCTCTCCTCTCCCACACCCTCTCCCTCCCCCTCTCCCTCTCTCCTCTCCCCCATTCTCCCTCTCTCCTCTCCCACATTCCCTCCCCCTCTCCTCTCTCCTCTCCCACACCCTCTCCCTCCCCCTCTCCCTCTCTCCTCTCCCACACCCTCTCCCTTTCCCTCTCTCCTCTCCCACACATTCTCCCTCTCTCCTCTCCCTCCCCTCTCCCTCCCTCTCTCCTCTCCCACACATTCTCCCTCTCTCCTCTCCCACACCCTCTCCCTCTCCCCTCCCACACCCTTTCCCTCTCTCCTCTCCCACACATTCTCCTTCTCTCCTCTCCCACACCCTCCCACACATTCCCTCTCTCCTCTCCCACACCCTCTCACATTCTCCCTCTCCTCTCCCCACATTCTCCCTCTCTCCTCTCCCCCACACATTCTCCCTCTCTCCTCTCCCACACATTCTCCCTCTCTCCTCTCTCTCTCACCCACACCCTCTCCCTCTCTCCTCTCCCACACCCTCTCCCTCTCTCCTCTCCCACCCCACCCTCTCCCTCTCCCTCTCCCACACATTCTCCCTCTCTCCTCTCCCACACATTCTTCCTCTCTCCTCTCCCACACATTCTCCCTCTCTCCTCTCCCACCCTCTCCCTCTCTCCTCTCCCACATTCTCTCCCTCCCCTCTCTCCCCTCTCCCACACATTCTCCCTCTCTCCTCTCCCACACATTCTCCCTCTCTCCTCTCCCACACATTCTCCCTCTCTCCTCTCCCACACATTCTCCCCCTCTCCCTCTCTCCTCTCCCACACATTCTCCCTCTCCCCTCTCCCACACATTCGCCCTCTCTCCTCTCCCACATAGTTTCCCTCTCTCGTTTCCTCCAACGAAACAGACACCAGGAGACAGACGAGCCACAGTACGTTTCACACCATTTAACTCCTCGGAGCTGCTGAAACCAAGGTGTGAGAGGATAGGGTAGAAAGACAGAAAATATGAAGAAAAAAATGACTGAAACCCAGCCTGTACGTGTGTGTGTGGTGTGTGTGTTCACGCGTGCGTGCGTGTGTGTGGTGTGTGTGCTCACGCGTGCGTGCGTGTGTGTGGTGTGTGTGCTCACACGTGCGTGCGTGTGTGTGGTGTGTGTACTCACGCCTGCATGCGTGTGTGCTCACGTGTGCATGCGTGCGTGTGTGTGTGCGTGCGTGCGTGCGTGCATGTGTGTGTGTGTGTGTGTGTGTGTGTGTGTGTGTGTGTGTGTGTGTGTGTGTGTGTGAGGCTAAAGAAGGTATTCAGTAAATGAAAGACAGTCTGCTGGACAAGACTGACTGGTCAAATCTGATGCTACCTTGAGCCTCCTGATCTACAAAGTAACATTCGCCAAATATGCATCATACGCCAACCCCAATTCAGACTTACACACACCTGTGCCACTCACATACACACACACATTTATGCACACACACTCGCTCACACGCACACACAGACCAAACTTTATTGAACAAGAATCCAATTACTTAACCCAGCTTCAGGTTCTCTCCCCTCCACCTTGACAAGCTGCCTTATTATCTGCTGACAGATTGGGCCCAACACACACACACACACACACACACACACACACACACACACACACACACACACACACACACACACACACAGACACACACGCACACAGACACACACACATTCACATGCAAGCACACACATGCACACACACACATAAAAACTGAAATGCATGCATTCACGCACACACACACATACTGCTGACCATAATAAGAGTCTGATTAAATACAAACTGTGATGCCCATCTTTCCTTCCCTGAGCCAATGAATACCAATGAGTGGTACACTGCACATCTCACACAGTGTGTCTGCTCGTGTGTGCATGTGTGTGTGTGTGTGTGTGTTTTACAGTTAGATAACTCCACAATGATACAATAATTCAAACTACAGGTGTTTTTTTTAAATCATCATGATCAAACATGGTACAAGTATCATCTATAATGAATTACATCCAGTTATGATTTTAGCATGTACATCTTGGTGAGGCAAAAAAACAAACCATGTTTTAGACACATGCCAGCAAAGCCACTATACAACACAACAGTAAACAATACATTAATTGCACTATAACGGTGGCAAACGGTGCCCAAATACTGTTAGGGCCTACATAAAGGAGTCCCAACAGCAGAGTCCCAACACCTTACCACTGCTACACCTGGCTATCAGCGGAGCCTTGTCTGGCAGTGAAACAGTTCATTCAGCCTCATTTACTGCTTTTTAAACAAACATAGCTGATATGGCTGACTGGCTTAAATAAATGTGGGTTCTACTGACAATTGAGGTGCACAAACTATGGCATAAGGGGACGACGAGCGGACATAAGGGGACGACGAGGGGACATAAGGGGACGACGAGCGGACATAAGGGGACGACGAGGGACATAAGGGGACGACGAGCGGACAAAAGGGGGGACGACGAGCGGACATAAGGGGACGACGAGCGGACATAAAAGGGGACATAAGGGGACGACGAGCGGACATAAGGGACATAAGGGGACGACGAGCGGACATAAGGGGACGACGAGCGGACATAAGGGGACGACGAGCGGACATAAGGGGACGACGAGCGGACATAAGGGGACGACGAGCGGACAAATAAGGGGACGACGAGCGGACATAAGGGGAAGACGAGCGGACATAAGGGACGACGAGCGGACAAAAGGGGACGACGAGCGGACATAAAGGGACAAAAGGGGACGAGCGGACATAATGAAACGGCGGACATAAGGGGACGACGAGCGGACATAAGGGGGGACGACGAGCGGACATAAGGGGACGACGAGCGGACATAAGGGGACGACGAGCGGACAAAAGGGGACGACGAGCGGACATAAGGGGACGACGAGCGGACATAAGGGGGGAGCGGACATAAGGGGAGCGGACATAAGGGGACGACGAGCGGACATAAGGGGACGACGAGGGGACATAAGGGGACGACGAGCGGACATAAGGGGACGACGAGCGGACATAAGGGGACGACGAGCGGACATAAGGGGACGACGAGGGGACAAAGGGGACGACGAGCGGACATAAGGGGACGACGAGCGGACATAAGGGGGACGAGGGGACATAAGGGGACGACGAGCGGACATAAGGGGACGACGAGCGGACATAAGGGGACGACGAGCGGACAAAAGGGGACGACGAGCGGACATAAGGGGACGACGAGGGGACGGACGAGGGGACATAAGGGGACGACGAGCGGACATAAGGGGAGGGACGAGCGGACATAAGGGGACGAGGGGAGCGGACATAAGGGACATAAGGGACGACGAGCGGACATAAGGGGACGACGAGCGGACATAAGGGGACGACGAGCGGACATAAGGGGACGACGAGCGGACATAAGGGGACGACGAGCGGACATAAGGTGACGACGAGCGGACATAAGGGGACGACGAGCGGACATAAGGGGACGACGAGCGGACATAAGGGGACGACGAGCGGACATAAGGGGACGACGAGCGGACATAAGGGGACGACGAGCGGACATAAGGGGACGACGAGCGGACATAAGGGGACGACGAGCGGACATAAGGGGACGACGAGCGGACATAAGGGGGGAGCGGACATAAGGGGAGCGAGCGGACATAAGGGGACGACGAGCGGACATAAGGGGACGACGAGCGGACGAGCGGACATAAGGGGACGACGAGGGACATAAGGGGACGACGGGGACATAAGGGGACGAGCGGACATAAGGGGACTTAAGGGGACATAAGGGGACGACGAGCGGACATAATAACGAGCGGACATAAGGGGACGACGAGCGGACATAAGGGGACGACGAGGGGACATAAGGTGACGACGAGCGGACATAAGGGGACGACGAGCGGACATAAGGGGACGACGAGCGGACAAAAGGGACAAAAGGCAAAAATGTCATTTTTTGTTGTTGAAACAATTACATTTTCAACCAGTCCATTTATCTTTTCCAACTGGGCTATACATTTGTATATACATTTAGGTGAGGTTTTTTCCTCACCTGAGTAGGCTCGTTTCACTGCCAAAAATAAAATGAAACAATCTAGTGTTCAGCGAAATAGCAACACAATGTCTAATGCAGGCAGCCTGGCCAATGAATTAGCATCCAACTTGCTCGTGTATTTTCTGCACTACACTATGATATGGGCAGCGACCAAGTAACGCTTTTACAACGTACGCTGGTACGCTGGTACGCTGGTACGCTGGTGCGCTGGTGCGCTGGTACGCTGGTACGCTGGTACGCTGGTACGCTGGTGCGCTGGTACGCTGGTACGCTGGTACGCTGGTACGCTGGTACGCTGGTACGCTGGTACGCTGGTACGCTGGTACGCTGGTTATCAAGGGGCAAAGTATTGACACGTTTTTTTAAATTGAGAGACGAGCTTAAAGTTTTCTTTACTCACAATCATTTTCACTTGTCTGACTGCTTGCACGATGACGAGTTTCTCACACGACTGCCTATCTGGGTGATGTTTTTCACTTGTCTGACTGCTTGCACGATGACGAGTTTCTCACACGACTGCCTATCTGGGTGATGTTTTGTCTCGCCTGAATGATCTGAATTTAGGATTACAGGGACTCTCAACTATATTCAATGTGCGGGACAAAATTGAGGCTATGATTAAGAAGTTGGAGATCTTCTCTGTCTGCATTAACAAGGTCAACACTCAGGTCTTTCCATCATTGTATGAATTTTTTGTGTGCAAATGAACTCAAGCTTATGGACAAAGTCAAATGTGATATAGCGAAGCACCTGAGTGAGTTGGGTGAGCAATTACGCAGGTACTTTCCCAAAAAAGATGACACAAACAACTGGATTCATTATCCCTTTCATGCCCTGCCTCCAGTTCTGTGAAAATTGAATTTAATCAGAAGCCACTGCCAGATTTCTGGATTTGGCTGCACTCAGAGTATCCTGCCTTGGCAAATCACACTAAGACACTGATGGCCTTTGCAACCACGTACCTATGTGAGAGTGGATTCTCGGCCCTCATTGGCATGAAAACTAAACACAGGCACAGACTGTGTGTGGAAAATGATTTAAGACTAAGACTCTCTCGAATACAACCCAACATTGCAGAGTTATGTGCATCCTTTCAAGCACACCCTTCTCATTAACCTGTGGTGAGTTATTTTTCCATTTTTGATGACCAAATAAGATTTTATATGTAAGATGGTTAAATAAAGAGCAAAATTATTTATTATTATTATATTATTATTTGTGCCCTGATCCTATAAGAGCTATTAGTCACATCCCACGAGCTGGGTTGTGACAAAAACTCACTCATTCTTATGTTTAATAAATGTATTGTATGGTGTGTGTGTGTGTGTGTGTGTGTGTGTGTGTGTGTGTGTGTGTGTGTGTGTGTGTGTGTGTGTGTGCAGGCTTACAATGATGGCACACAAATGATGGCACACAACAACATTTGAGAGTTTGCTGATCCTCGTGCCAGAGGGGGTAATGTTTGAAAGGGTACGGGACTATAAAAGGTTTGGGAACCACTGGCGTAGAGAATCATTGTACCATCTAAACCATTGTGAAATATCTGGTCAATAACCAATAATATTGTATTTTCAGCTGATTGAAGCTGGTTTACAAAACCGAAAGTTAAAGACGCAAAAACTGAATTTAAGAACGCGAAGCATAGAAATAGTGCAAATAGAACAGAATAGATAGAACTCCTTCTTAGACTTGCTTTCAATGAAAATGACAGATCTATAACTCATATTTATATATGAATTTGTTCAAGTAGCCCAAATCGTTACATATTACAGACACATTACAATCAAAAAATGTATTGATAATCAATCCCAGACATTTGTACTCACTGACAACATGAGGTATGTTAGGACCACAGGAGAAAAGAAAAGTGGTTCTAGACACTGCTGACTTCCTATAGTGGACTACCTTAGTTTTGTCTACACTGATATTCAGTTTTCATTGTTCACACCGGTTTAAAATAATATTTAACATTTCTTGAAGCTAGTCTTCAGTTTGAGATATCAATACAATTAGTTATGTAGTGGTAAACAAATGGGTTGGTAAAATAAAAGGAACACTCCTTGTACCTTCAATGCATTTTTCTGCAAATGGTGCACTGCAATTAACTGAGTTTTCACTACACCACTGACTATAATGTCCTCTACAAGAACCCACACTCCTTCACCGTTTACACATATTTTCCTAGAGCTTTGATGGCCAGAGTGAGATCATTAAGATACACTGAAAACAGAATAGGAGATTAAATGCAACCCTATTTCACACTAATGTCAGCATGTAACCAGTCAGTTTGGCAGCCATTGATTCGAAAACAACATTTCATCGATTATACATAGAGATTAGGAATTTCAGGTTGTTACCATTTAGAACAATTGGCTCCAGCTTGTCCCATTACATATTTCTGTTAATGTGGTCAAAGGCTTCTGCTTTTGGATTTGGTGATTATTTACCTCCTGGTCTGTCTACCTCCTGGTCTGTCTACCTCCTGGTCTGTCTACCTCCTGGTCTGTCTACTTCCTGGTCTGTCTACTTCCTGGTCTGTCTACCTCCTGGTCTGTCTACCTCCTGGTCTGTCTACCTCCTGGTCTGTCTACTTCCTGGTCTTTCTACCTCCTGGTCTTTCTACTTCCTGTCTGTCCACCTCCTGGTCTGTCTACTTCCTGGTCTGTCTACCTCCTGGTCTTTCTACTTCCTGGTCTGTCTACCTCCTGGTCTGTCTACCTCCTGGTCTGTCTACCTCCTGGTCTGTCTACATCCTGGTCTGTCCACCTCCTGGTCTGTCTACCTCCTGGTCTGTCTACTTCCTGGTCTGTCCACCTCCTGGTCTGTCTACCTCCTGGTCTGTCTACCTCCTGGTCTGTCTTCCTCCTGGTCTGTCTACCTCTTGGTCTGTCTACCTCCTGGTCTGTCTACCTCCTGGTCTTTATACTTCCTAGTCTGTCTACCTCCTGGTCTGTCTACCTCCTGGTCTTTCTACTTCCTAGTCTGTCTACCTCCTGGTCTGTTTATCTCCTGGTCTTTCTACTTCCTAGTCTGTCTACCTCCTGGTCTGTCTACCTCCTGGTCTTTCTACCTCCTGGTCTTTCTACTTCCTGGTCTGTCTACCTCCTGGTCTGTCTATCTCCTGGTCTGTCTACTTCCTAGTCTGTCTACCTCCTGGTCTGTCATTGTGTGATAGTGTGTGTGACAGCAGAAAGGAAACTGTTCACACTACGTCCTTCATGTTCAGCCCATCTTTAATAATCCAGTTTCTAACTTTTATTTTATTTTTTATTTTTTTAACCTTGATTTAACTAGGCAAGTCAGTTAAGAACAAAGTCTTATTTACAATGACGGAGTACCCCAGCCAAACCCGGACGAAGCTGGACCAATTGTGCGCTGCCCTATGGGACTCCCAATCACAGCCTGGATTTGAACCAGGGACTGTAGTGATGCCTCTTGCACTGATATGCAGTGCCTTAGACCGCTGCGTCACTCGGGAGCTCTAACTATGTCCTTCATGTTCAGCCCATCTTAATAATACAGTTCCCCGTGTTCAGGTTGACTTGGTTTTCTTTGTATGGGAGATTTCTGATGACCTCATTAAGCACAGTGCAATTTGTGCCGGCGTCCGCACAAGGGGGCAGGATTCTGGCACTTTCCGCTTGGCATCTAGAGCACTAACCTCGGAGTCCGATAGAGACACTGTGGGAGAGGGGTTGTTTTCCATGCCTGTAAGTTAGCGACTTGGTCGATTAGATACTCAATGTCTTTTTTAAACTCCTCTCGAATAAGATCCATGTTCTCTCTGAATGCAGTAGCCACTTGTTCAGTGATGGTATCTTACAAACGTTTAATGCTTGTAGAGAGTCTGCATTCCATATTCTCTATTGTTTTTAGGATGTCATTTGTGGTTGTTGATTCATCGCCCAGCTTGTTTATATTCGAGTGGTGGGACTTCTGTTTGCTAGGTCGGCATAGGAGCTTAAATACAATTAAAACTGACTGATGGTTTAATAACTGCAATGCAAAAAGCTGACACTTTATACAAAGGCAAAACAGCTTTGGAAATGTGGCTTACTCATATAAAGAAATACTATATTATATTATGGTCTAAATACTGGAGTTTAGAATTCTACAGTGTACTACAGTGGGTACGCGTGTGCGTGCGTGTGTGTGTGACAGCGTGTGTGTCCCTGTCATCTCCGATATTGTCCCTTAGAGTATACTGCATCTCCTATAAGCCTGATCATATCCTATATCTGACCAGTCCTCTATTGCACTACAACCAGTTATTACTCTGAGTAATGAAGTGCTCGTATATGATTTCATGTCTTCATTTCTTCGAGCAGGATTTTCGGGACATTTTCTTATTTCATTAAAACCGGGAGATTTCCTTTTAGAAAGGCCATAAATCTGCTGCTTTGGCAGATATGGTGGTCACTGATGCTAAATGGTTCATTTATAGATTCACACTGAGAGGAGGATATTCAGTTGGATGATTCCTGAACCTCTTTCTCAAGCCATTTGACTCTGTCTTTTCGTTCACATCCAGTGATGTATGTGATGGGAGTCAAAGAAGAGCAACCTCTATAATCATGATATAATATCCATATAATATGATATTTCATTATATAATGTCCCTTCTATGTTCTTCCTCACTGAGTGGTTAGAAACACTGCTGTACCTGTATCAGAATATCTCTTATACTACATGACGGAATGTAAGTGTACAAGTCAAGCACACATTTGCAGGCACTCAGACCTGAGTTCAGATATACAGGTATTTAACCAGGCACATACCTGAGTCCATATATACAGGTATTTAACCAGGCACACACCTGAGTTCAGATATACAGGTATTTAACCAGGCACACACCTGAGATCAGATATACAGGTATTTAACCAGGTACACACCTGGGTTCAGATATACAGGTATTTAACCAGGCACACAACTGAGTCTGTATATACGGGTATTTAACCAGGCACACACCTGAGATCAGATATACAGGTATTTAACCAGGCACACACCTGAGATCTGATATACAGGGATTTAACCAGGCACACACCTGAGTCCATATATACGGGTATTTAACCAGGCACACACCTGAGTTCAAATATACAGGTATTAAACCAGGCACACACCTGAGTCCAGATATACAGGTATTTAACCAGGCACACACCTGAGTTCATATATACTGGTATTTAACCAGGCACACACCTGAGTCCATATATACAGGTATTTAACCTGACACACACACCTGGGTTCAGATATATAGGTATTTAACCAGGCACACACCTGAGTCCATATATACTGGTATTTAACCAGGCACACACCTGAGTCCATATATACAGGTATTTAACCTGACACACACACCTGAGATCTGATGTACAGGTATTTAACTAGGCACACACCTGAGTTCAGATATACGGGTATTTAACCAGGCACACACCTGAGTCCATATATACAGGTATTTAACCTGACACACACACCTGAGATCTGATATACGGGTATTTAACCAGGCACACACCTGAGTCCATATATACAGGTATTTAACCAGGCACACACCTGAGATCTGATATACGGGTATTTAACCAGGCACACACCTGAGTCCATATATACAGGTATTTAACCAGGCACACACCTGAGATCTGATATACGGGTATTTAACCAGGCACACACCTGAGTCCATATATACAGATATCTAACCAGGCACACACACCTGGGTTCAGATATACGGGTATTTAACTTCTTATGGCTGCAGGGGCAGTATTGAGTAGCCTGGATGATAGGTGCCCAGAGGTACCCAGAGTAAACAGCCTGCTCCTCAGTCCCAGTTGCTAATATATGCAAATTATTAGTAGTATTGGATAGAAAACACTCTGAATTTTCTAAAACTGTTTGAATGATGTCTGTGAGTATAACGTAACTCATATAGCAGGCAAAAACCTGAGAAGAAATCCAAACAGGAAGTGGGAAATCTGAGGTTGGTCGATTTTCAACCCAGCCCCTATTGAATACACAGTGGGCTGTTGCAACCGTCTTTAGAAACTTGTTTGAGGATTCTACTGGGAAGTGGGACCGAATGAGAGAGGAATGAGTCAGAGGTCTGCCAGCAGTCACGCGCTGGTCATGTGCATTTCACATGAGAGGTAGCTGCGTTCCTTTGCTTTTCGGACGACAAAGGAATTCTCCGGTTGGAATATTATTGAAGTTTTATTTTAAAAACATCCTAAAGATTGATTCCATACATCGTTTGACATGTTTCTACGGACAGTAACGGAACGTTTTGACATTTCATCTGCAACTAGGGAACGCACTTCATGACTTTGGATTTGTTTACCAAACGTGCTAACAAAAGTATCTCTTCGGACAAAAATGATGGACATTATCGAACAAATCAAACATTTAATGTGGAACTGGGATTCCTGGGAGTGCATTCTGATGAAGATAAGTGTAAGTGAATATTTATAATGATATTTATGACTAATGTTGACTACCCAATATGGCGGATATCTTTTTGGCTGCTTTGTTGTCTGAAAGCTGTACTCAGACTATTGCATGGTTTGCTTTATCCGTAAGGCTTTTTTGAAATATGACACAGCGGTTGCATTAAGGAGAAGTGTATCTATATTTCTATGTCTAACAATTGTATTTTCATATATATATATACATTTATATATACATTTATAGAGTATTTCTACAAAATAATGTAGCTCTCTGCAATATCACCGGATGTTTTTGGAACTAGTGAACATATTGCGCCAATGTATACTGAGATTTTTTATATAAATATGCACTTTATCGAACAAAACATTGTGTAACATGAAGTCCTATGAGTGTCATCTGATGAAGATCATCAAAGGTTAGGGATTAATTTTATCTCTATTTGTGTTTTTGTGACTCCTCACTTTGGCTGGAAAAATGGCTGTGTTTTTCTGTGGCTTGGCTCTGACCGAACATAATCGTTTGTGGTGCTTTCGCTGTAAAGCTGTAAAGCCTATTTGAAATCGGACATATTGGTGGGATTGACAACAAGATTGCCTTTAAAATGGTATAAAATACATGTATGTATTTTGAAATGTTAATTATGAGATTTCTGCTGTTTGAATTTGGCGCTCTACACTTTCACTGGCTGTTGTCATATCAATCCCGTTAAACTTCTCTAGGATAGTGTCACGCCCTGGTCAAAGTATTTTGTGTTTATCTTTATTTATTTGGTCAGGCCAGGGTGTGGCATGGGTTTTTGTATGTGGTGTGTATATATGAGGGATTGTAGCTAGTGGGGTGTTCTAGATAAGTCTATGGCTGTCTGAAGTGGTTCTCAATCAGAGGCAGGTGTTTATCGTTGTCTCTGATTGGGAACCATATTTAGGCAGCCATATTCTTTGAGTGTGGTGTGGGTGATTGTCCCTAGTGTCTTTGTTCCTGTCGCTGTGTTAGTTGACACAAGTATAGGCTGTTTCGGTTTTCGTTACGTTTATTGTTTTGTAGTGTTTTGTGTGTATTCGTGTTACGTTTGTTTGATTAAACATGGATCGCAATCTACACGCTGCATTTTGGTCCGACTCTCCTTCACACCTAGAAAACCGTTACAGAATCACCCACCACAAACGGACCAAGCAGCGTGTCAACAGGCAGGAGCAGCCCAAAGAGGAGATGCGTAAGAAGGATTTCTGGACATGGGAGGAGATCCTCGACGGGAGAGGACCCTGGGCTAAACCAGGGGAGTGTAGCCGCCCAAAGGTGCAACAGGAGAAGAGGCAACAGAGGCAGCAGCAGCAGGAGCAGCAGCAGCTACAGTGCACCACCTGGAGAAATGGACATGGGAGGAGGAACTGGACGGTAAAGGACCCTGAGATCAGCCTGGAGATTATTGTCGCCCCAAAGCCGAGCTGGAGGCAGCAAAAGCAGAGAGGCGGCATTATGAGGAGCTAGCACGGCAGAGCGGATGGAAGCCCGGGAGTCAGCCCCAAAAAATTCTTGGGGGGGGGCTCACAGGGAGTATGGCTACGCCAGGTAGGAGACCTGCGCAAACTCCCTGTGCTTACCGGGGGGCTAGAGAGACCGGGCAGGCACCGTGTTATGCAGTGGTGCGCACAGTGTCCCCAGTGCGGGTGCATAGCCCGGTGAGGTATATTCCAGCTCCTCGGATCGGCCGGGCTAGAGTGGGCATCGAGCCAGGTAAGGTTGGGCAGGCTCGGTGCTCAAGAGTTCCAGTGCGCTTGCACGGTCCGGTCTATCCAGTACCACCTCCACACCCCAGCCCTCCGGTAGCAGCTCCCCGCACCAGGCTTCCTGTGCGTGTCCTCGGTCCAGTACCACCAGTACCAGCACCACGCATCAGGCCTACAGTGCGCCTCGCCTCTCCAGCGCTGTCGGAGCCTTTCTCCTCTCCTGCGCTGCCGGAGTCTCCCGCCTGTTCAGCGCAGCCAGAGCCTTCCTCCGACACAGCGCTGCAGGAGTCTCCCGCCTGTTCAGCGCAGCCAGAGCCTTCCTCCTCTACAGCGTTGCCGGAGTCTCCCGCCTGTTCAGCGCAGCCAGAGCTGCCAGTCTGCATGAAGCAGCCAGAGCTGTCAGTCTGCATGAAGCAGCCAGAGCTGTCAGTCTGCATGGAGCAGTCAGAGCTGTCAGTCTGCATGGAGCAGTCAGAGCTGTCAGTCTGCATGAAGCAGCCAGAGATGTCAGTCTGCATGGAGCAGCCAGAGATGTCAGTCTGCAAGGAGCTGTCAGTCTGCAAGGAGCTGCCAGTCTGCAAGGAGCTGCCAGTCTGCAAGGAGCTGCCAGTCTGAAAGGAGCTGCCAGTCTGCACGGAGCTGCCACTCTGCAAGGAGCTGCCAGTCTGCAAGGAGCTGCCAGTCTGCAAGGAGCTGCCAGTCTGCACGGAGCCGCCAGAGCTGCCAGTCTGTAAGAAGCCGCCAGAGCTGTCAGCCTACATGGAGCAGCCAGAGCCGCCAGTCAGCGTGGAGCAGCCAGAGCTGCCAGTCAGCATGGAGCAGCCAGATCTTTCAGTCTGCCAGGATCCGCCAGTCAGCCAGACTCTTCCAGATCTGCCAGTCAGCCAGACTCTTCCAGATCCGCCAGTCAGCCAGACCCTTCCAGATCTGCTAGTCAACCAGACTCTTCCAGATCTGCCAGTCAACCAGACTCTTCCAGATCTGCCACTCAACCAGACTCTTCCAGATCTGCCAGTCAGCCAGACTCTTCCAGATCCGCCAGTCAGCCAGACTCTTCCAGATCCGCCAGTCAGCCAGACTCTTCCAGATCCGCCACTCAACCAGACTCTTCCAGATCTGCCAGTCAGCCAGACTCTTCCAGATCCGCCAGTCAGCCAGACTCTTCCAGATCCGCCAGTCAACCAGACTCTTCCAGATCTGCTAGTCAACCAGACTCTTCCAGATCTGCCAGTCAGCTGGGATCTGCCAGATCTGCCAGTCGGCCAGGATCTGCCAGTCGGCCAGTATCCGCCAGTCAGCCAGGATCCGCCAGTCAGCCAGGATCCGCCAGTCAGCCAGGATCTGGTCAGCCAGGATCTTCAGCCGGGATCTACATGCCTGAGATTTATCTACATGCCTGAGCTTCCTCTCACTCCTGAGCTTCCTCTCACTCCTGAGCTTCCTCTCACTCCTGAGCTTCCTCTCACTCCTGAGCTTCCTCTCACACCTGAGCTTCCCCACAGTCCCGAGCTGCCTCAGTCCCGAGCTGCCCCTCAGTCCCGATCTGCTCCTCAGTCCAGTGTTTCTGGGTGAGGACTACTAGGCCATGGTCGGCGGCGAAGGTGGACTATCCAGGGACGTGAGGAGAGGGGACTAAGACATTAATTGAGTGGGGTCCACGTCCCGCGCCGGAGCCGCCACCATGGACAGACGCCCACCCGGACCCTCCCTATTTGTTTTGAGGTGCGTTCGGGAGTCCGCACCTTAGGGGGGGGTTCTGTCACGCCCTGGTCGAAGTATTTTGTGTTTATCTTTATTTATTTGGTCAGGCCAGGGTGTGGCATGGGTTTTTGTATGTGGTGTGTATATAAGAGGGATTGTAGCTAGTGGGGTGTTCTAGATAAGTCTATGGCTGTCTGAAGTGGTTCTCAATCAGAGGCAGGTGTTTATCGTTGTCTCTGATTGGGAACCATATTTAGGCAGCCATATTCTTTGAGTGTGGTGTGGGTGATTGTCCTTAGTGTCTTTGTTCCTGTCGCTGTGTTAGTTGACACAAGTATAGGCTGTTTCGGTTTTCGTTACGTTTATTGTTTTGTAGTGTTTTGTGTGTATTCGTGTTACGTTTGTTTGATTAAACATGGATCGCAATCTACACGCTGCATTTTGGTCCGACTCTCCTTCACACCTAGAAAACCGTTACAGATAGGGATTTTTTTTGGGGGGGGGGGATTTTGGATGAAAAGCATGCCCAAATTCAACTGCCTGCTACTCATCACCAGAAGATAAGATATGCGTATTATTAGTAGATATGGATAGAAAACCCCCTGACGTTTCTAAAACAGTTTGAATTATGTCTGTGAGTATAACAGAACTTATGTAGCAGGCAAAACCCAGAGGACAAACATTCAGATTTTTTTTTTTTTTGAGGTCACTCTCTTTTCAATGGGTGGACAAACAGTTCTATTTTTGTTTTATCAGACCAGAGGACAATTCTCCCAAAAAGTATGATCTTTGTCCCCATGTGCAGTTGCAAACCGTAGTCTGGCTTTTCTATGGCGGTTTTGGAGCAGTGGCTTCTTCCTTGCTGAGCGGCCTTTCAGGTTATGTCGATATAGGACTCGTTTTACTGTGGATATAGATACTTTTGTACCTGTTTACTCCAGCATCTTCACAAGGTCCTTTGCTGTTGTTCTGGGATTGATTTGCACTTTGATTTGCACAAAGTACGTTCATCTATAGGAGACAGAACGTGTCTCCTTCCTGAGCGGTATAACGGCTACGTGGTCCCATGGTGCTTATACTTGGGTACTATTGTTCGTAAAGATGAACGTGGTACCTTCAGGCGTTTGGAAATTGCTCCCAAGGATGATCCAGACTTGTGGAGGTCCAAAAAAAAAATTCTGAGGTCTTGGCTGATTTCTTTAGATTTTCCAATGATGTCAAGCAAAGAGGCACTAAGTGATGAGGTACTCAAATGATGTCCATTAGCCTATCAGAAGCTTCTAAAGCCATGACATAATTTTCTGGAATTTTCCAAGCTGTTTAAAAGCACAGTCAACTTAGTGTATGTAAACTTCTGACCTACTGGAATTGTGATGCAGTGAATTATAAGTGAAATAATCTGTCTGTAAACAATTGTTGGAAAAATGTGTTGTGTCATGCACAAAGTAGATGTCCTAACCGACTTGCCAAACTATAGTTTATTAACAAGAAATTTGTGGAGTGGTTGAAAAATGAGTTTTAATGACTCCAACGTAAGTGTATGTAAACTCCAGACTTCAACTGTATTTCCTATGGAATTCACTGCATTGCACTTGTCAAACTGACCTTTCTACAATAAAATCAAAGTCATTAATAAAATATGTATTTAATATCTTGCTTTAATGTTCATGAATGGTTTTACAGATGCTGGAGGAGGAAGCCATTGGTGCCTCTCACTCAGAATCTGAGCTATCCATTTCAGATGACACAGACTATGTGCCTGTGGGTCAAGTTGGAGTTGTGGATGCACCTTGTGGATGCACCTACAGATTCTATAGATGGGGAAAACCAGTAAAATAGACAGAGTAAAAAGAGGTCTTACTGGAGTGAACACACCCCAGTTGCATACATTCCCATAACATAATGCAGCCACCACTATGCTGGAAAATATGGAGTGGTACTCAGTGATGTGTTGTTATGAATTTGCCCCAAATATAAAACTTTGTATTCAGGACAAAAAGTTTTTTTTTAATTAACATTTTTTGCAGTATTACTTACTTTAGTGCCTTATTGCAAACAGGATGCATGTTTTGGATTATTTTTTATTCTGTACAGGCTTCCTTCTTTTCCCTTTGTCAATTAAGTTAGTATTTTGGAGTAACTACAATGTTGTTGATCCATCCTCAGTTTTCCCCTATCATAACCATTAAACTCTGTAACTGTTTTAAAGTCACCATTGGCCTCATGGTGAAATCCCTTAGCGGTTTCCTGAGTTAGGAAGGACGCCTGTATCTTTGTAGTGACTGGGTGTATTGATAAACCATCCAAAGTGCAATCAATAATTTCACCATGCTCAAATGGATACTCAATGTCTGCTTTTTTTCCATCCCATCTATCAATAGGAGCCCTTCTTTGTGGGGCATTGGAAACCCTCCCTGGTCTTTGTGGGGCATTGGAAAACATCCCTGGTCTTTGTGGGGCATTGGAAAACCTCCCTGGTCTTTGTGGGGCATTGGAAAACCTCCCTGGTCTTTGTGGGGCATTGGAACACCTCCCTAGTCTTTGTGGGGCATTGGAAAATTCACTGCTTGACTGAGGGACGTACAGATATTTATGTGCGGGGTACAGAGATGAGGTAGTCATTCCAAAATCATGTTAAACTCTATAATTGCACACAGAGTCCATTCAACATATTATGTGTCTTGTTCAGCACATGTTTACTCCTGAACCTATTTAGGCCTTAACAAAGTGGTTGAATACTTATTGACTGAAGACACTTCAGCTTTTCATTTCTTATTCATTTGTAACATTTCTGAAAAACAGAATTCCACTTATGGAATTATTGGGTTTATGGGTTATTGTGTGTAGGTCAGTGACAAAAAAATCTAAAATTAATCACAACAAAATGTGATCAAGGGGTACTTTCAGAAAGCACTGTATATGATAACCACCCATCGCCAACAGGCTTATCCACCCAACAGGGGTTTACAAATGGGGGAAAAATACATGGAATCAAATCATATCAAACAAAGAGAAAGAGAGTTTGTAAAAAATACAAGTCCCCAGGGGCAGTTGCTGTAATGCCTGACAAATAGGTTGAAGCAGTATGAGGAATATTGTCTGTTAAACAGATTTGGAAACAGGGCTGTGTGTGTGTGGGCTGTGGACTGGGCTGTGGACTGGGCTGTGAACTGGGCTGTGGACTGGGCTGTGGACTGGGCTGAGAACTGGGCTGTGGACTGGGCTGTGGACTGGGCTGTGAACTGGGCTGTGGACTGGGCTGTGGACTGGGCTGTGGACTTAAGTTTACCAGAAATTAAGACTGAACCATCCTTAGAACTAGTGTAACAAACCAACAAGCCAACCATCGCTACTGTCATTACATCTGATTGTGTGCATCAACGTGAACAATAAGAGTACGCAGCTTTGACTGGGTGACTAGAGGGCGGAGACAGAGCTCGTCCTGAACCTGGTGAGTTTTCTCTGAAACCCAAATCATATCAAATCTAATGTATTTATGAAGCTCTTCTTACATCAGCTGATATCTCAAAGTCCTGTACAGAAACCCAGCCTAAAACCCCAAACAGCAAGCAATGCAGGTGTAAAAGCACGGTGGCTAGGAAAAACTCCCTAGAAAGGCCAGAACCTAGGAAGAAACCTAGAGAGGAACGAGGCTCTGAGGGGTGGCCAGTCCTCTTCTGGCTGTGCCGGGTGGAGATTATAACAGAACATGGCTAAGATGTTGAAATGTTCATAGATGACCAGCAGGGTCAAATAATAATACAACACTGTATGTGGGTGTAAGAGAAAACTTACCAGATTCAGGACGAGCTCAGTCTCCACCCTCTAGTCACCCAGTCAAAGATCCTTCTTTCCCCTTGTAGTAATACTGCAACATGTTTTCCACTGGAGTGACACAGTATGATTTAGATACTGGAGTGACACAGTATGATTTAGATACTGGAGTGACACAGTGTGATTTAGATACTGGAGTGACACAGTGTGATTTAGATACTGGAGTGACACAGTGTGATTTAGATACTGGAGTAACACAGTGTGATTTAGATACTGGAGTGACACAGTGTGATTTAGATACTGGAGTGACACAGTATGATTTAGATACTGGAGTGACACAGTGTGATTTAGATACTGGAGTGACACAGTGTGATTTAGATACTGGATGATTTGACACAGTGTGATTTAGATACTGGAGTGACACAGTGTGATTTAGATACTGGAGTGACACAGTGTGATTTAGATACTGGAGTGACACAGTATGATTTAGATACTGGAGTGACACAGTATGATTTAGATACTGGAGTGACACAGTATGATTTAGATACTGGAGTGACACAGTGTGATTTAGATACTGGAGTGACACAGTGTGATTTAGATACTGGAGTGACACAGTGTGATTTAGATACTGGAGTGACACAGTGTGATTTAGATACTGGAGTGACACAGTGTGATTTAGATACTGGAGTGACACAGTATGATTTAGATACTGGAGTGACACAGTATGATTTAGATACTGGAGTGACACAGTATGATTTAGATACTGGAGTGACACAGTGTGATTTAGATACTGGAGTGACACAGTGTGATTTAGATACTGGAGTGACACAGTGTGATTTAGATACTGGAGTGACACAGTATGATTTAGATACTGGAGTGACACAGTGATTTAGATACTGGAGTGACACAGTATGATTTAGATACTGGAGTGACACAGTATGATTTAGATACTGGAGTGACACAGTGATTTAGATACTGGAGTGACACAGTATGATTTAGATACTGGAGTGACACAGTGTGATTTAGATACTGGAGTGACACAGTGTGATTTAGATACTGGAGTGACACAGTGTGATTTAGATACTGGAGTGACACAGTGTGATTTAGATACTTTTACACACTTTACACATCAATATCACATCATTACTATATTGCCTGTATTAACAATTGCTTGTCATATGCCAGTCATCACGAATTATAAAGTTATTTCAGATATGATTTTATAGATTTTTAAAAAATCTAGACAGGAGCATCCAGCCCCTACAGTAAGTAGCTGGGGATGTGTCAGGCGTTAGATATTAGCTGATGTTTTCGTCATAGCGGTGTGGAAGTGGCTAAAGTGCTTAAGTGAGAACCATTTCCCTATGTCTTATTCTGATAACGGAGCACCTTGCCATTACCTTAACACTTCTAAAACACGCCCTGCCAATTACCGCCTCTCAACGCACACACACACACACACACACACACACACACACACACACACACACACACACACACACACACACACACACACACACCGCATGCATGCACGCACACACACGCACACACACACATACACAAAGGAACCATAGAACACACACTCCTAAAACACACCCTACCAACACACTTGATTAGCTAATGTCCAAAACTGTGATGTACGCCACATCGGCTGCACTTAGTGTGTGTGTGTGTGTGTGTGTGTGTGTGGTGTGGAGAGGTTATTTGTGTGTATGAGTGCCAACCACAAAGTTCCATCTTTCTCTGGAGACACACAAATATATGTTTCCTCAAACTGCCTGTGTACAATTTCCCATCCCTCCAATCAGAGCATATTTAATACCCTCTCCCTCCAAGCAGAATATACTTCCTGCCCTGTCCCTCCAATCAGAGCATTGGGTTTTTACTGCCCTCTATTGCCTGTCGGGAGCAGAGTATGGCGGCTTCCATCAGTACTTGGCCCTCAGGTGGCTTTAGCCCAATCTGTCTAAGGGGCTCTAACTGGCTCAATGTGGATTGTGCTTTCTCTTGTTCTCATTTAGCCAGACATGGCTATCTGTCTTCTCTCTGAGCCCTGCTATGAGCCCTGCAATGAGCCCTGCAATGAGCCCTGCTATGAGCCCTGCTATGAGCCCTGCAATGAGCCCTGCAATGAGCCATGCAATGAGCCCTGCAATGAGCCCTGCAATGAGCCCTGCAATGAGCCCTGCTATGAGCCCTGCTATGAGCCCTGCACTGAGCCCTGCACTGAGCCCTGCTATGAGCCCTGCTATGAGCCCTGCAATGAGCCCTGCTATGAGCCCTGCTATGAGCCCTGCTATGTGCTTGACCTGCTATGAGCCCTGCTATGAGCCCTGCTATGTGCTTGACCTGCTATGAGCCCTGCTATGAGCCCTGCTATGTGCTTGACCTGCTATGAGCCCTGCAATGAGCCCTGCCATGAGCCCTGCCATGAGCCCTGCTATGAGCCCTGCTATGAGCCATGCTATGAGCCCTGCAATGAGCCCTGCAATGAGCCCTGCAATGAGCCCTGCAATGAGCCCTGCTATGAGCCCTGCTATGAGCCCTGCACTGAGCCCTGCTATGAGCCCTGCTATGAGCCCTGCTATGAGCCCTGCAATGAGCCCTGCAATGAGCCATGCTATGAGCCCTGCAATGAGCCCTGCAATGAGCCCTGCAATGAGCCCTGCTATGAGCCCTGCTATGAGCCCTGCTATGAGCCCTGCTATGAGCCCTGCACTGAGCCCTGCTATGAGCCCTGCTATGAGCCCTGCTATGTGCTTGACCTGCTATGAGCCCTGCTATGAGCCCTGCTATGTGCTTGACCTGCAATGAGCCCTGCAATGAGCCCTGCTATGAGCCCTGCTATGAGCCCTGCACTGAGCCCTGCTATGAGCCCTGCTATGAGCCCTGCTATGAGCCCTGCAATGAGCCCTGCAATGAGCCATGCTATGAGCCCTGCAATGAGCCCTGCAATGAGCCCTGCAATGAGCCCTGCTATGAGCCCTGCTATGAGCCCTGCTATGAGCCCTGCTATGAGCCCTGCACTGAGCCCTGCTATAAGCCCTGCTATGTGCTTGACCTGCTATGAGCCCTGCTATGAGCCCTGCTATGAGCCGTGCTTGATCTGCTCCAAAGATGTCATTCCATAAAACCTGTCAATCAATAGGACAGCAAAGGTACTCCCAGTTTTCATTTTTGATAAAAGAGAGAAAAGCAAATAGGCAAATGGAGAGGGAGTGGAGAAGTGTGTGTGTACACAATTTATGAAATTGATGACAGACTAAGCAATCTGTGTGAACAAGAGTTTGACAAAACAACACACACACACTCTCTCTCTTCTCTCTCTGTCTCACACACATTATGGTGGTCTCGATAGACCACCAAACAGAGACCCCCACTCCACTCTGTTTGTATAAATCTGACCACTAGATAGTAACGTGTATGAACGGTTTTTGAACACCAGCTGCAGCAATCAATTATTGTGCGGTATAGTGTGTCTAAAATGAAAACATATAAATGTCTTAGCGTCTGGAAACGTTTCCTGGAAGATATAAATACAAAGGGGACACACCGAGTAGATACACACACACACACACATACTGTATAAAGCCTCATTAATCTCCAATGCAACAGTATTCCCCCTCCGCCTGCGATAGATATTACAGTAAAGTCTGATGCTTATCTCAAAGCCAGACTGCCTCTACACTTCCATTCCCAGCTAATTCTATTCAGATGCAACTGTAGACCGTATTTCTCACTGGTGTGTAAATGGCTCCAAAGCCTATATTCTCTCTCTCCTTTATCCCTCTCTCTCTCTCCCCCTCCTCCATTTTCCCTTTTCTACTTTAAGTTTTGCTTTAAAGATAAATAAGCATTGATTTACTCATTCCTTGTAGCCAGGTTGTGGTAATAGCTAATTAGGAGCCAATACGTATCAGTCATTTTGCTTTAAACAAACAGCTAAACTAGTTGAAAATCACAAGGACCAGCACATCACAGCACAACGCATCCTAATACAATACTAAATACTAACCAAGACAGTAGGGTTATGGGGGAATCTTCTGTGAACTGTTTCATCTATCTGCTGATACTTGTATTTACTTGAACACAGTAACACTCTAAATTGTTGTCTGTTTCATGACATCTTCATGCTCTTGCAATACACTTGATTATCTTTAAGTTTCTTAAAAACATTTTGTTAAGTTAGAACACAGACACATACACTGAAAGTATCACAGGGTCTCTACATAAGTAAGGGGAGACTGAGAAGAAAAAAAAGAGGGAGAAGAGAAGAGATGGAGTGGAAGAGGAGAAGAGATGGAGAAGAGAAGAGGAGAAGAGAAGGAGTGGAAGAGGAGAAGAGATGGAGAAGAGAAGAGGAGAAGAGAAGGAGTGGAAGAGGAGAAGAGATGGAGAAGAGAAGAGGAGAAGAGAAGGAGTGGAAGAGGAGAAGAGATGGAGAAGAGAAGAGGAGAAGAGAAGGAGTGGAAGAGGAGAAGAGAAGGAGAAGAGAAGGAGTGGAAGAGGAGAAGAGATGGAGAAGAGAATGAGTGGAAGAGGAGAAGAGGAGAAGAGAAGAGAAGAGAAGGAGTGGAAGAGGAGAAGAGATGGAGAAGAGAAGAGGAGAAGAGAAGGAGTGGAAGAGGAGAAGAGATGGAGAAGAGAAGAGGAGAAGAGAAGGAGTGGAAGAGGAGAAGAGATGGAGAAGAGAAGAGGAGAAGAGAAGGAGTGGAAGAGGAGAAGAGATGGAGAAGAGAAGAGGAGAAGAGAAGGAGTGGAAGAGGAGAAGAGATGGAGAAGAGAAGAGGAGAAGAGAAGGAGTGGAAGAGGAGAAGAGAAGGAGAAGAGAAGGAGTGGAAGAGGAGAAGAGATGGAGAAGAGAAGAGAAGGAGTGGAAGAGGAGAAGAGAAGAGAAGAGAAGGAGTGGAAGAGGAGAAGAGATGGAGAAGAGAAGAGGAGAAGAGAAGGAGTGGAAGAGGAGAAGAGATGGAGAAGAGAAGAGGAGAAGAGAAGGAGTGGAAGAGGAGAAGAGATGGAGAAGAGAAGAGGAGAAGAGAAGGAGTGGAAGAGGAGAAGAGATGGAGAAGAGAAGGAGTGGAAGAGGAGAAGAGATGGAGAAGAGAAGAGGAGAAGAGAAGGAGTGGAAGAGGAGAAGAGATGGAGAAGAGAAGAGGAGAAGAGAAGGAGTGGAAGAGGAGAAGAGATGGAGAAGAGAAGAGGAGAAGAGAAGGAGTGGAAGAGGAGAAGAGATGGAGAAGAGAAGAGGAGAAGAGAAGGAAGTGGAAAGAGGAGAAGAGATGGAGAAGAGAAGAGGAGAAGAGAAGGATTGGAAGAGGAGAAGAGATGGAGAAGAGAAGAGGAGAAGAGAAGGAGTGGAAGAGGAGAAGAGAAGGAGAAGAGAAGGAGTGGAAGAGGAGAAGAGATGGAGAAGAGAAGAGAAGGAGTGGAAGAGGAGAAGAGAAGAGAAGGAGTGGAAGAGGAGAAGAGATGGAGAAGAGAAGAGGAGAAGAGAAGGAGTGGAAGAGGAGAAGAGATGGAGAAGAGAAGAGGAGAAGAGAAGGAGTGGAAGAGGAGAAGATATGGAGAAGAGAAGAGGAGAAGAGAAGGAGTGGAAGAGGAGAAGAGATGGAGAAGAGAAGAGGAGAAGAGAAGGAGTGGAAGAGGAGAAGAGATGGAGAAGAGAAGAGAAGGAGTGGAAGAGGAGAAGAGATGGAGAAGAGAAGAGGAGAAGAGAAGGAGTGGAAGAGGAGAAGAGATGGAGAAGAGAAGAGAAGAGAAGGAGTGGAAGAGGAGAAGAGATGGAGAAGAGAAGGAGTGGAAGAGGAGAAGAGATGGAGAAGAGAAGAGGAGAAGAGAAGGAGTGGAAGAGGAGAAGAGAAGGAGAAGAGAAGGAGTGGAAGAGGAGAAGAGATGGAGAAGAGAAGAGAAGGAGTGGAAGAGGAGAAGAGAGGAGAGAAGGAGATGGAGAAGGAAGAGAAGAGAAGAGAAGAGGAGAAGAGATGGAGGAGAAGAGAAGGAGTGGGAGAAGAGAAGAGGAGAAGAGAAGGAGATGGAAGAGGAGAAGAGATGGAGAAGAGAAGAGGAGAAGAGAAGGAGTGGAAGAGGAGAAGAGAAGGAGAAGAGAAGGAGAAGGAAGAGGAGAAGAGATGGAGAAGAAGAGAAGAGAAGAGAGTGAAGAGAAGAGATGGAGAGGAGAAGAGAAGAGAAGGAGTGGAAGAGGAGAAGAGATGGAGAAGAGAAGAGGAGAAGAGAAGGAGTGGAAGAGGAGAAGAGATGGAGAAGAGAAGAGGAGAAGAGAAGGAGTGGAAGAGGAGAAGAGATGGAGAAGAGAAGAGGAGAAGAGAAGGAGTGGAAAAGGAGAAGAGAAGGAGAAGAGAAGGTGTGGAAGAGGAGAAGAGAAGAGAAGGGTGGAAGATGAGAAGAGAGAAGAGAAGGAGTGGAAGAGGAGAAGAGATGGAGAAGAGAAGAGGAGAAAGTGGAAGAAGGAGTGGAAGAGGAGAAGAGAAGAAGAGAAGAGAAGAGAGTGGAAGAGGAGAAGAGAAGGAGTGGAAGAGGAGAAGAGAAAGAGAAAGAGAAGAGAAGAGAAGGAGTGGAAGAGGAGAAGAGAAGAGAAGGAGAAGAGAAAGAGAAGGAGTGGAAGAGGAGAAGAGAAGAGAAGGAGTGGAAGAGGAGAAGAGAAGAGAAGGAGTGGAAGAGGAGAAGAGAAGAGAAGAGAAGGAGAAGAGAAGAGAAGGAGTGGAAGAGGAGAAGAGAAGAGAAGGAGTGGAAGAGGAGAAGAGAATGAGTGGAAGAGGAGAAGATATGGAGTTGAAGAGGAGAAGAGATGGAGTGGAAGAGGAGAAGATATGGAGTTGAAGAGGAGAACCCATGGAGTATAGCAGATTTGCCTACACTGTACCTACAATGATCTTGACATTCACTCTAGCAACAGCTCGCCAATGCAGTGCTTGTAGGCTGTGAGGGTAGCCTAGTCTACATGAGGACATTATTATGCATAAGAGCATATTTGTCAAACGGCAGTAAAGCATCAACCATTTTGTCACCAGATTAAGACCATCAATATTTATTGGAAAGGAGCTTCAAGGTCAACGTGCACTTTCACCACCCTGTGAAGATCAAATCAAATCAAACTGTCACATGCACCAAATACAATAGGTGTAGACCTTACTGTGAAATACTTAATTATAAGCACTTAACCAACAATGCAGTTCAAGAAAGAGTTAAGAAAATATTTACCAAATAAACACAATAAAAAAATTATAAAAAGTAACACATTAAAATAACAATAACGAGGCTATATACAGGGGGTACCGGTACCGAGTCAATCTGCGGGGATACAGGTTAGTTGAGGTCATTTGTACATGTAGGTAGGGATGAAGTGACTATGCAGAGATAATAAACAGTAGCAGCAGTGTACAACACAAATGGAGGGGGTAAATGTAAATAGTCCGGGTGGCCACTGGATTCATTGTTCAGCAGTCTTATGTCTTGGAGGTAGAAGCTGTTAAGTGTAAGGAGCCTTTTGGTCTTGGCGCTCCGGTACCGCTTGCCGTGCGGGAACAGAGAGAACAGTCTGTGACTTGGATGACTGTAGTCTTTGACAATTTTGGGGTATTTCCTCTGACACCACCTAGTATATAGGTCCTGGATGGCAGGAAGCTTGACCCCAGTGATGTACCGGGCCATACGCATTACACTCTGTGGCGCCTTGCAGTCAGATACCGAGCAGTTGCCATACCAGGCAGGGATGCCACCGCTCAGGATGCTCTCGATGGTGCAGCTGTAGAACTTTTTGAGGATCTGGGGACCCCTGCCAAATCTTTTCAGTCTCCTGAGGGGAAAAGGTGTTGTCATGCCCTCTTCACGACTGTCTTGGTGTGTTTGGACCATGATAGTTCGTTGGTGATGTGGACTCCAAGGAATTTGCAACTCTAATGGAGGCCTGTTCGGCCCGCCTTTTCCTGTAGTCCACAATCAGCTCCTTTGTCTGGCTCACATTGAGGGAGAGGTTGTTCTCCTGGCTCCACACTGCCAGGTCTCAGACCTCCTCCCTACAGGCTGTCTCATTGTTGTCATTAATCGGGCCTACCACATATGTGTCATCAGCAAACTTAACGATGGTGTCACGACTTCCACCGAAAGTGTCTCCTCTCCCTGTTCGGGCGGCGCTCGGCGCTCTGCGTCACCGTTCTACTAGCTGCCACCGATTTGTTGTTAATTATGGTCTATTTAAACCTCCAGGGCCCGCCTGCGTTTGTGCAGGTTTATTCCTACTGTCAGTGCTGAAATGGTTTTGGTTACGTATTTTGCAGTCTGTTATTTCCCTGGTTTTGGGTTCATACCTGTTCATTGGTCATTGTGCCTGTTTGTTGGCTAGACCCAGCTTAATAAACGTATGCATTGGAAGCATTGCTCTCTGGCCTGACTCCACACACGCCACTCCTAGCTATCCGTGACAGATGGTGTTGGAGTCGTGTTTGGTCATGCAGTCGTGGGTGAAGAGGAAGTGCAGGAGGGGACTAAACATGCACCCCTGAGGGGCCCCGGTGTTGAGGATCAGCGTTGCAGACCTTTTGTTGCCTACCCTCACCACCTGGGGGCGGCGTTCAGGATGTCCAGGATCCAGTTGCAGAGAGAGGTGTTTAATCATTATACCTTAAGCGAAGATTGCAGATTAGCTGCACAGAGTCGCATAAACAGAAATCCTATGTAGCATTGTTTACACGTTTGAACACTGGTATGTGAGATGTAATCTACATCTAGATTAGGCTGATAGAAATCCTTATTATTTTTTTAATGATTTCTTTTTAACTTTCTCTTTCTGAAATTCTAACAGGAGTGGCGTAATGACCACAAGAGCAGCTGCTCACCAATCTGACAGATCCACCTCCGACACCTCCAATACATCTGCTATGGTGCTGCTGGTGTCTGCTATCGTTGGTTAACACTTCAACTAATTGAATCTAGGCCTAAATTAGGATTTAAACTGTTTACATTCTGTGAGCACAAACCACTAACACTGTCAATAACCAAGAGCAAACAGGGATACGTCAAACTGAATCAAACAAGGTAAAAACAAACAGCAGAAACATCTCATTTTTGTCCCCAATTACGTGAAGGGCCGTTGTTACAACCCCCTGAAGGTACAGGGTAAAACCACGAAGAAGAGAAGACAAGTAAACTGCAGGGTATAACTCCAACATGACAGGATGTCATTTCCTGGTTAATACAATACTAATTCCTCCGTGCTCCAGTGTGTGATGGTAAGGGAAGTCAACACAAATATAAACCCACAGAAGGCTATGTGGGTTTTTCATTTCTTAGATTCAATAGATTCTTGTTCTGTCACAGTCGCTGACACAATAATGGACCAGCCTGTGACACAGTCGAACACTTTGCTTCTTACTTTAAAATAATGACACATAATGGATGGTAATTACGCTAGTCTCTAACATGGCGACACGCGGCAGCCGCAAATATTTCCTCTGAAGGACCGAGACAATATGAACCTCCATTCAGCCAGACACAAATGGAGTTCATTAATAATGGCCTTCTTTTCTTCTTTACAGTGGATGACTTATTGTGTGTCTGTGTGTGTGTGTGTGTGTGTGTGTGTGTGTGTGTGTGTGTGTGTGTGTGTGTGTGTGTGTGTGTGTGTGTGTGTGTGTGTGTGTGTGTGTGTGTGTGTGTGTGTGTGTGTGTGTGTGTGTGTGTGTGTGTGTGTGTGTGTGTGTGTGTGTGTGTGTGTGTGTGTGTGTGTGTGTGCGTGTGTGTGTTTGTGTGTGTGTGTGTGACATCCATTCGTAACACACAGAGAAAGATAAGCCCAGATCAGGGACAGTTTCTTCTACACCTGCATTGCTTGCTGTTTGGGGTTTTAGGCTGGGTTTCTGTACAGCACTTTGAGATATCAGCTGATGTAAGGAGGGCTTTATAAATACATTTGATTTGGAGTTAACATACTCAGGTGTTGACGTAGTGTAAACACAAGCATTGTGAGTTTGAAAGATCTCAAATGTCACAGTGAAGGAGGTTTTAGTGATAGAAAACATTTGCTCTGTGTTATTATACTGCCGTATATATCTGACCACAACCCCAGAGTCATGGTTTAAACCGCTCAACATGAACCCCAGAGTGATGGTTTAAACCACTCAACAAGAACCCCAGAGTGATGGTTTAAACCACTCAACAAGATCCCCAGAGTGATGGTTTAAACCGCTCAACAACCCCAGAGTCATGGTTTAAACCACTCAACAAGAACCCCAGAGTGATGGTTTAAACCACTCAACAAGAACCCCAGAGTGATGGTTTAAACCGCTCAACAACCCCAGAGTGATGGTTTAAACCGCTCAACATGAACCCCAGAGTGATGGTTTAAACCGCTCAACAAGAACCCCAGAGTGATGGTTTAAACCACTCAACAAGAACCCCAGAGTGATGGTTTAAACCGCTCAACAACCCCAGAGTGATGGTTTAAACCGCTCAACATGAACCCCAGAGTGATGGTTTAAACCACTCAACAAGAACCCCAGAGTGATGGTTTAAACCACTCAACAAGATCCCCAGAGTGATGGTTTAAACCGCTCAACAACCCCAGAGTGATGGTTTAAACCGCTCAACAAGAACCCCAGAGTCATGGTTTAAACCGCTCAACATGAACCCCAGAGTGATGGTTTAAACTGCTCAACAAGAACCCCAGAGTGATGGTTTAAACCACTCAACAAGAACCCCAGAGTGATGGTTTAAACCACTCAACAAGAACCCCAGAGTGATGGTTTAAACCGCTCAACAACCCCAGAGTGATGGTTTAAACTGCTCAACAACAACCCCAGAGTGATGGTTTAAACCACTCAACAACCCCAGAGTGATGGTTTAAACTGCTCAACAACAACCCCAGAGTGATGGTTTAAACCAATCAACAAGAACCCCAGAGTGATGGTTTAAACCGCTCAACAACCCCAGAGTGATGGTTTAAACTGCTCAACAAGAACCCCAGAGTGATGGTTTAAACTGCTCAACAAGAACCCCAGAGTGATGGTTTAAACTGCTCAACAACAACCCCAGAGTGATGGTTTAAACTGCTCAACAACAACCCCAGAGTGATGGTTTAAACCACTCAACAACCCCAGAGTGATGGTTTAAACCGCTCAACAACCCCAGAGTGATGGTTTAAACTGCTCAACAACCCCAGAGTGATGGTTTAAACTGCTCAACAAGAACCCCAGAGTGATGGTTTAAACTGCTCAACAAGAACCCCAGAGTGATGGTTTAAACTGCTCAACAAGAACCCCAGAGTGATGGTTTAAACCACTCAACAACCCCAGAGTGATGGTTTAAACTGCTCAACATGAACCCCAGAGTGATGGTTTAAACCACTCAACAAGAATCAATATGGACCACAGACACGTTAAACTTCTATTCTTTAAAATCATAAAAAAAATACATATATTTAACCTTTATTTAAATAGGCAAGTCAGTCAAGAACAAATTCTTATTTACAATGAAGGCAAGTCAGTTAAGAACAAATTCTTATTTACAATGACGGCCTACCCCGGCCAAACCCTAACTGGGCCAATTGTGCACCACCCTATGGGACTCCCTATCATGGCCAGTTGTGATACAGCCTGGAATCAAACCAGGGTCTGTAGTGAAGCCTCTAGTACTGAGATGCAGAGCCTTTAAACTGCTGCGCCACTCGGGAGCCCAAAAGCCATTACACTGTCCTCTTAAAGGATGGGATGTTATGCCTGGCTTTATGTGTGCTGAACTGGCGAAGTTCTAGTTGGTGCTAAAATGAATGCTTTAGGACTTCCTATGCTTTAGTAGAACCCAGCTGTGATGTCTTTATCAGCATACCAAAGCTGTACTCTTACAGGATGGGATCTAAGGCCTGGTTGCACTGCTCGCTGCACTGTTGCTGCTCTAGTTGTCTGTAGAGTGGATGGTGTAACAGTACTCAGCAGTAAAAGCACATGGCTGTGGAGATGACAACACAGGAGAGAAGAAGAGAGAGTAATCCATCATGCTGCGATGGCATAGAGGGGTTGGGAGGCTACAGTATATCGCCCTCCCTCTTTCTCTA